>NC_143584.1:110215561-110436466 GCF_048544385.1 Mastigoproctus giganteus | reverse complement strand
AATAGATATTTTAAAAAAAAAGACGCAAAGAAAAAATTATGCAAAATTAAACGGCATTCAAAACCAGTAAAATCTTCGAAATCAATTCTAACAAGTAATATAAAAAAAAAATTTTTAAGTCAATTCCTACTTAGGTCAACAAAGAAAAATTTTATTTTAGTTACAATTAATATAAATATGTATATACATATGACAGAATCACAATATTAAGTGGCAAAATAGAAAGCGAATTTCCTTGCAATTTTCCTTTCTATATATGGTGTTGGACTATTATTTTTATTCACATGTTTCATTTTCCATTTTGTTCCCTCCTTGACTCAGACTAGAACCCAGAATGAAAAAAGAATCTGAAAAAGAAATTTTTTCCAGCGATCTACACGCTTCGCCACTGACGGTATTTATTCCTAAATTTATATCCTGCTAAATATCTTATATAAGAGAAATTTTTTTCTCCCATATAAAACTAAAATTAATTAATTAAATTTAATTAATGAATTAATATTTGAAAAAACTGTATTAACATCAAGTGTCATCCACTACAAGTTTAAAAAAAATTTATTTGAACTTGAGTGGATGAATAAAAAGTATTTTATTAACGATTGAAAATTTGAACAAGATATATAAATATATATAGGGAGAGTGTGAACTAATAGTAGGAATTGAAAAAGCGACAGGAATTATTGATTCTTTTACAGAAAAATAGAAATGTGGAGAAATGTCTCACTTTTGACTATATGAAAGAAATTTCAAATCACTATTCCAATAAGGCAGAATGAAGATTTCAGGACAGATGAAAAAAAAAAGTAAAAAGGTATAAAATATAAATGCAAGGGGAAAAAAAAATTGGAAGGCAGCCAGAACAGCCTCTTCATGGTTTTCTCAAGTAACGTTAAATTTATGTTTAGGTTGATTGGTTTTTTAGTTTTATTGGCGCATCAGCGACTAAGACTATAATCCGCCAAAGCCAAGTCATATACACTGAGTGATCACTGAATTATAACCACATACCTAATACTTCGTAGGTCCTCCTTTTGCCCTCAGTACAGCAGCTAGCTATCCGACGTGGCACTGATTCAACAAGATGTTGGAACCGTTCGGGAGGTATGGCCAACCAAACTATGTAATGCGGTCAAATGCAAGTATGGAGGTGATTGCTGTACCCAGACGCCTGATATGCCTTTCCATAGTGTCTCACAAGTGCTATATGGGATTGATATCGGTAGAGTTCGGAGGCCAATCGATATGCTGGAAGTCAGAACTGTGTTCCTCAAACCATTCCTGCACAACAAGTGCCCGATGGCTCGGCGCATTGTCATATTGGAAGATACCATCGCCATTAGGAAAAAGTGTAACATAGCAGAGTGTACACAGTCAGAAAGCAGTTGATGATAGCAGACACCACTGATACGTTGTTCCATATGCACCAGAGGTCCAAGTTCCTGCCAGTGAAACATGCCACACACCATACAACCGCCTCCACCGGCCTGCACTTTTGATACCATGCATGATAGATAAAGAGCCTCATGTTGTTGATGCCAAATCTGTACATGACCATCCACTGTGTGGAATAAATAACGTGACTCGTCGACCAGCACACACACCTTCTTTCAATCTTCTAACGTCCAACTTGCATGCTCTTTGCACCAGGCGAGTCTTTTACGCCAATGAACCTTGGTTAGGAGAGGATGCCGTAGGGGTCGTCTGCTGGTACAGCCAATACGTGCGACGCATGGTCATGCTAGATATTGTTCCGGGTTGGTCTATGTTGTATTGGGTAGTCAACCCTTCAACAGTGCTGCGCCTGTTCGCCTGTACGAGTCGCCGGACCCGGCGCCCACCTCTAACATCAACCTTTCGCTGACCTTTGCAGTTTTGCCGTCCGGTCGTTGTTTGACCATTTTTACGCCAGTCCTGGTACACTTTAACAACAGCGGCTCTCGAACACCTCACCAGTTCAGAAGTTTGGGAAATCGAGGCACCAGCTCGTCGAGCACCCACAATTTGTCCTTTATAAAAGTCCGATAAATCCTTCCTATTACCCATCACGCTCGGAATTTTACTACCTACTGAACCACTGGCACCTTATCTATGCTACGTGGGTCGACTAACTCTGCAGTCTCGCACCTCACGTGGTCAACGGGTCGCATTCAGTTTTCATAGGGGTGGTCATAATTCAGTGATCACCCAGTGTAAAAGAGAAGGTTTAAAATGTTTAGGAAATTTTACAACAGCACAATGCGGTACGTGAATTTGCTACTAGGGGAACTTCTCCTTATCCTGTTAGAGGAATGCCAGTGGTTGCACTGATAATTATTCAGTTGTTTACTGTTATACGGTTTTATTGCATCAGCGACTTAGGCCATATTACGCTGTACATATTATGTCTATCAACTGTTGCGTTCCGTGGTTAATTTGCTTATTTGCTGGACAAAAAATGTCGCTTCCGGAAGAAAAAGCCAGAAACGATGCTATCTGCTACCCTCGCCTGAGACCAACTAACTCAGCCACGTTGTAGAAATTTCTCACGTCATCGATGGTATTCGAGCTCAGGTTTTTACCCCCTGGCGGCGGTGGAATGGCGTTTCCACCGCCGTAGCCTAGTGGTCAGGCGCGCGGGTGCATAAGTACACGTGCCTTGAGTGACCGGGGTTCAAGCCTGTGACTGCTGAATACGGTGCTGTTTCTTGTATTCTCTCTATTTGTGAACTCCTCTGACCGTTTGGTCGTCCCAGAGTATAAACAGAAAATTTATTTATTTATTTATTAACTGCTACACACGAGGGCGCAATTGTAAGCAAGAAAATCGATAAAAAATAAAAGCCAATACAACGCTGAGTGAAAGACAAAAGAAAAGAATTCATATAGATTACCTCATCTATCTCAAATATTCAATGCATGAAAATTTCTTTATGTTAAAATGATTAAGGATTTTAAATTAAGTCTGCAACCACAGGACAGCATCAAATTGGTCGCAGTACATCTATACGAATTTATACACAATACGCACTCACAAAGTTTCTGCACTCAAAATCGACACAGAAAGAAATCCATTACAGACCCATGCGACAACTGTACTAAAGGAGATGTCAAGAGTAAATTACGCACTAATGAACTGCTTGATGGTTTTGGACCATAGCTCGACGCAACTATTTTTACACTAGTGTTTCAACAATAACAAAAATGTTGCGGGAAGAATTGGACGATTAAATACAGCTGTCCATGAGGTGAGAGAAAACTTTCTGCGGTTAAAATACAGAAGTGATTTTTTACAAAGCAATTCCTTAGTTTCCACAAATCTAGCCCATCTTTAGTACGCGTTTTACAATGCCAGTTCCTTACTACAATACAACTGTATTCTTCTCAATCTGTTTCATCAAACATGCATATTACTCTATATAAAGTGGGACGCAAAGCTTACTTTCAATGTTCGTGTGTGTTTTCATAAAAACCCCAAACACAAGAGGTATTAGAAGCTATCGTACTTGGTACCTTGCATGGTCTGAAGGTTGAGAAGATGAAAGAAGATACTTATTGACATTAGACTTGAATTTCTGTACCTTGTAATTTTCAAGAAATACGTATGAAGAAAGATTGTTTCAGAAAATGGAAGTTGAATGGATAAATGCGGTGCATTAAGTAAGCTTTACGTCTGTTTGCTTCCTCTTGAAGTGAGTTTGTTTTTTATTACGCGCCGAGGTAACTAAAGTCATGAGGTGTCTGTATATTGGATGTATTGTATGGAAAGTAGCTTGTTTCATGGGATGAAAACCAGAGTTTCAGGGAAGAAAAAACTGCACTTCTTGCCCGACACGAACCTAACTGAGAGCATAAGGAGTATCAAGTTAAATTAGTACTTTAAACTTACATATATGTTATAAAATTGAGTAGAATTTAAAAAACCTTCGAATCTGAATTAAATATACAGTATATATAATTGGGATAACCTGATATGGCGCATTACTTAGTCTCTAATTGAAGAGTGAATAAACCAAAGCACCTAGGCCCTTCAGCTGTGACATTCTGATCTGCTTGCTTCCTCACCGCGTGGAACAAGACTGGGTTCGAATCGTGTCTCGACGGAAGGAACTTCATGTATGTAGGGCTTTGAATGAATCATGTAAGCTCAATGCTGATGGCATTCTTCCTCAGACTATACACGATGGGAAATAATTTCAAACTTAGGAAGGATGGTTGCAGGCAAGAAGTGAGGAGGTTTACCTCCACCCAGCGGGTGGTTGGTTGTTGGAACAAACTCCCATCTGTTGTGGAAGTGAGTAGATTGAATAAATTCAAGTAAGAACTAGACAAAATGGTTGGTTGGTTGGTTGTTGTAAAGTGACCAGATCCTTAGTATTCCAATGCCGGACATAAATTTTAAAACTCCCCCTAAAAACAATATATTTAAATTTTTTATTTTTTTATTTATAGAAAAATATTCACACACAAAAGTCACGTGGGGCGTGTGACGTCATTGCTAAACTTCCATTACATTACATTCCATCGTTAGGTGCGGCTATATATCTACAAGTTATTTACAAGGGTCATTACTAACAGATTAGAAAGAATACTTGATGAGAATCAACCGAAAGGGCAAGCTGGCTTTAGGATTCTCAACTACGGATCACCTTCACGTAATATCACAGCTAATGGAGAAAGCAAATGAATAAAACACCATTATACTTGGCATTTGTGGATTATGAAAAGGCATTTGACTTCATACAGCATAAGGCAATGTTTCAGGCACTGGAAAGACAAGGCACAGTTACCCCATATATTATGATTTCGAAGAAAATATATGAGAAGGCTACTTCCTTTATTAGACTAAACAAAAGCAGCAGCAAATTTAAAATTGAGAAAGGAGTTCGACAAGGGGAGACAATATCTCCGCAGTTGTTTACTGCTGCCCTTGAGGAAGCTTTCAGAAGATTAGACTGGTCACAGAAAGGAGTCAATGTGAACGGAGAGTACCTAAACCATTTACGATTTGCAGATGACATTGTGGTCATAAGCCACGATCCCAAAGAATTACAGGAAAATCTTAATCAGTTATGCACAGTTAGTAAGGATTTTGGACTAAAGATGAATATGGCTAAAACAAAAGTAATGATGAAGAAGTATGCTACAGAAAGAGATATACCGTAATCATTGAAGGAGCAATAATTGAAAAGGCGGATTCATATACTTATCTAGGACAAGTCATTAGCTTAATACTGATAAATGGCTGGAACTCAAGAGAAGAATAAATTTCGGATGGATAGCATTCAGGAAATATAGTCACATACTGAGGAGCAATAACCCAATTTGTCTGAAACGTAAAATAATGAACCACCATGACTTATGGAAATGAAACTTGGGCACTCACCAAAAGAATGGAAGAGAAGCAGAAAAACAAACAGCGAAGAATGGAACGAATTATATTAGCAATAAGAAGATAAACACATGGATAAGAAGAGAAACACATGGATTAGGCAGCAAACTCAAGTAAAGGACATTCTTATCAAAACTAAAGAACTAAAATGGTCTTGGGCAGGACACATAGCTCGAAGACATGATGACAGATGGACTAAGAAAATAACAGAATGATACCCAAGAGGAGCTAGAAGAAAACCTGGAAGACAACAACGGAGATGGACAGATGAAATTTATGAGTTTGTGGGTAGTAAATGGATGTCCGTTGCACAAAACAGAAGGAAGGAACTGAAAAACTGCTGGAGAGGCCTTCATCCTGCAGTGGATTGAAATGGCTGATGACAATGATGATAGATGTTTTCATATCAAAAAACAAATATAGCCTTTATATATATATATATATATATATATATATATATATATATATATATATATATATATATATATATATATATATATAGCCTATATATATATATATAGCCTATATATATATATATAGCCTATATATATATATATATATATATATATATATATATATATATATATAGCCTATATATATATATATATATATATATTATTATTATTATTATTGTTTTCATTTCAATGCATATTTCTTTTAACAATAAAAACAATAGAAATTAAATAATATAATTGAATATATTTTTCTGAGGAGTGAATTTTTCTTAATTCTTCATTATTTGCTATTTCTCCGTAAAATTCTTCACAAGGATTAGCAAAATTGCACTTAACTAGCCCTATCTATGAGACAAAAGATGTCGCAAGCATGCAGAATAAAATAAGAAATGCAAAATCGTGATTTGATGGAGGTTACATGTCCAATCCGAATATGGAGGTTACATGTCCAATCCGAGACAGTTTGCAATGCGGGGCAAACGACTTAAATCCGGGACGGCTGGTCACTTTATTGTAGAGTTAAGCAACTTAAGCCATATTGCGCCGTATATAACATGTCTGGACGAAAACCCCGAGTTTCTAGGAGGTAAAACCATGCTGCTATAGCCTGAGATCGATTAATTCAGCCACGTTGTGAAAAAAGGGCATTAATTCGCTTCATTGACGGGACTCGAACTAGGGTCTTTTTCACTCAATGTGGGGAGAACGGCGATTCTACCAACTGAGCTACAAACGAGAGTAACTAAAAGTATTGCAAGGGATGGATAGGTGATGTGGGAAGGTTTTTTTTTTTTTTTTTTGCTGATGCTGCATAAGCTTGCATTTTGGCATCATTTTCCGCGACCCCCCCCCCCCTTTTTTTTTTTTTTTTTTTTTTTACATGACTGAGTCAGTTGATATCGGGCGAGGGTTCTTGATTTCATCTCCCGGAAACTCAGTTTTTTTGGTCCAGCAAACCAACCAAAAATTACAAATATATCGATGTCTCATGGCATTAGCAACTCGGTGCTTAACATTAGTGCTATTTCTAGATTTCCATTTCTTCAGCATGCTGCCAACTGCAGACTTGGTCACGTCCAATTCCTGAACAATAACAGGCATACACATCCCTTCCCCCCACCCCATGACATCCAATCATTATTCCCCTCAAAAACATTGAAACTACGTTAGCTCTTTCTGTGTGCTAATCGTTCGCCATATATATTTGAAATGAATTCTGGACTAACCACTGATCGCCTTTGAGAGCCAAAATATTTGCATATTTCGAAGTCACAATTTCCTGCAAACAGAGCGGTAGTGATCCGTGACTTTTGGTAGAATAGTGAACATTTCGAGCGAGTGTATTCGATGTCATGAGTGTCTGCTCTTGACATGCGCTTTGAATAAAGCAATTTCAGGGCAAATTAAATTCTGGAGCCTCAAGCAGCCGCTTATCCCCCTTAAGCTTAAATCCACCAGTTTACGGAAAAAAGAATATGCAGACATGCGGAAACAAAGGATGTGAGTTTCACTGTGATATGTACAATGTAATTAAGAAGGAGAGGGAAGGCAAGAGGGGAGATGGGTTTATGCTTCTTAGCAAAAGCAGCAGGAGCACCAAAAACGCTTTTTCAGTAGCTACGCGTACTAGTATAGAATCTGTGATTTTGATATAATTTGAAGCAAAGGTATAAATGAGAGAGGGAGTAATCTACAGTCCAGATGAATCTAAATATTATAATGAGAGTTTTTACATACAAATTTAATGGTAAAAGAAAGTGCGAAGTCATCATGAAACAAGTAAATATTATAGACTTAGAATAACTAAGAGTAAGAATAGGTGCATGTACACTAAATGTCTTATTACAGATGATTCAATCTACCCCTAATTGCAAGTCAGAGGGAATTAACCATGTGGAACGAAATTTTAGATATGACAATAACAGTCATCAATTAAATAATTATTATTATTTGTATCGGCATTTTAGAGAAGGTATTAGGGGCAAGAATATTCTAGATCTGATCATCACCCACGAACCAGATGATATCATAGAGCTGACAGTACAAGAAAAATTAGCGGTGAGTAATGTCGGAGTTCTCAGTTGGGCAATGAGAAATAACGGAAACAACACTTTTGATAAGAGTTACAGGTATACACTAATACTGGTGTTGGGCCACCCTTTGCTTTTAAAGCAGCTTGTATTCTAAGTGGAATAGATTAAAAAAAAAAAAAAAATACGAAGCATATTACTAAAAATTGAAGAACGCCATCTCATCTTCTGTTGGATTCCAGCACATTCTGGTATTTTGGGCAATGAACTGGCTGATAAAGCCGCAAAAAATCCAACTAGCTTAGACTTAACTAATATCCCTGTTCCGCCATCAGACTTTGCATTAGCTATTCAAGCTGCATGCTTGTCAGAATGGACAAAAATCTGGCACTCTCAAACAAATAATAAATTCTTTCAATTTAAACACGATCCAAAAAATTGGCGCTCCAGTATCCGTACATCAAGACGAGAAGAAGTAGTCCTATCAAGGGCAAGAATAGGTCATACCCATCTAACCCAGCTTTATTTACTTAGAGGAGACGATCCACCACAGTGTCCACATTGCTATATAAATCTGACTGTTAAACACATACTCATTGACTGCCCCTACTATAGACAAGACAGAGCATCAACCCTGCTATCACTGGTAAATCTTAATAAACCAATAACTTTAGAGAATCTCATTGGTGACAAGGCAAATATTTTCGAATTTTTCAACTTTCTGAAGCAGATTGGACTTTTTAATCTTTTCTGATTTTATAAAAATTTTTTGATTTCCCTATAAAAAAAATGAATAGGCGCATTATAGCCATAGTAGCTTATGCGCCAGTAAACGCCCATAACAACAACAACAACAACATCTGACTTTTCTTAATTTGAATTTATGCCCCGTTAGGTTCGTAATCTGAACAAGTGGAAGGATCCCATCAGAATTCAGCGTGCTTAACCCATTCAAGGCCTTATATACCTCAATTAGATCACCGCGCAGGTGCCTAGTTTCCAGCCACTGCAATTTGCAGAACTTAAGCCTCTCTTGGTAAGAGGATCCCTTCATTCCCCTCATTAATCTTCTTGCCCTTCTCTGTACACGCTCAAGTAAATCTACATCCTTCCTAAAATGAGGCCTCCAGACCTGTACGCAATACTCAAGGCGTGGCCTGACCATTGCCTTATACAGAGGGATAATCACCTCCTTTTCCCTGTTAGCAAAATTCCTATATATCATTGACAAAACCCCATGACCTGCCCTGGCAGCCTCTCTGCATTGCTCAGAAAACTTCATATCTGCCTGCACAATTACTCCCAGGTCTTTTTCATTTTCTACCACCTTAAGTGTAGTACCACACAGTTGGTACGTTTCTCTGGGGTTACTTCTACCCATATGCAGTACTTTGCATTTGTCAAGGTTAAACTTCAGTTGCCACTTCTTAGCCCATCTGCCCAAATTATCTAGATCCTGTTGCAGTAGCACACTGCCATTACTGTCATTAACAACCCTGCCAACCTTTGTATCCTCTGCAAACTTCGACATTAAGCCTGATATACCTTCATCAATATCATTGATAAATATACAAAACAACAGTGGACCCAACACCGAACCCGGTGGGACTCCACTAATAACATTAGTCCACGAAGAGCAGCACCCATTAATTACCACCCTCTGTCTTCTCCCACTCAACCATCCTTTTATCCATTGTAGCAACTTACCCTTAATACCATTCTGCTCCAATTTGTTCAATAATCTTTCATGCGCAACAGTGTCAAAAGCTTTCCTGAAATCCAAATATATGATATCAAAATTATTTTTTGCATCCAGTTCCTTTGTAACCACATCATAATATCCTATCAAATTTGTCAGACAAGACTTTCCCTTAACAAAACCACGCTGTGTCTGAATTATTGCTGCAGTCTTGTCTAGATGATCCTGCAATGCATCTTTAACCAGAGACTCCATTATTTTACCCGGACGAGAAGTTAAACTAACTGGTCTGTAATTACTCGTGTCACTCTTCGTCCCCCTTTGTGAATTGGGGATACATTTTCACATCTCCGGTCCGTGGGAACCTCCCCTGAATCCAAGGATGCTCTCATAATTATGGCTAAGGTTTGCTTAGTTGCTTTGCCGCCTCCTTTAATATAACTGGATAGATCCCATCCACCCGAGGTTCTTTTCTTATGTTTAACTTCAACAATTTCTCTTTCACTTTGCTTTCAGTTATTACAAAATCATTAAGTATCCTGCTACAATTTGATAACCTTCTGCCATTTTCAAACCTTAATAATTCCTCATGTGTGAATGTAGATGCAAAATACTCATTCAGTTTGTTTGCTATCTGAGCAGGATAATCAACCGTCGAATCATCGATGTCAAGTGGCCCAATCAGATTCATCCCCTTCCTTTTAGAGTTTATATAAGTAAAGAAATCCTTGCTGTTTTTCTTAGCATCTTTTGCCAAGGATCTCTCGCAATCTGCCTTCGCCTGCCTAACCTCCTTTGCGACTTGATTACAGACTAGCTTATATCTGTCATAGGCTTCTGAGTCGCTTGATAATTTATATGCATCCCATGCATTTTTCTTCCCTGTTACGAGTCTCATTAGTTCATTAGATAACCATTTAGGCCTAAACCTTGAACAATATTTCTTAATAGGTATGAAACGTTTAGTAGCATCCACGATTAATTCCTTGAATGCTTCCTACTTAGAATTTGCTGTTGGTAACATCGTCAGTTGATCCCACTGTCCAGAATTTAAAAAACTGTCTGAGACCACTGTAGTCACCTTTACGGAAGGAAAAACCCTTTCCTTTACTCCTGATGGTAATTATATCTTTAAGTAAATCCCACATCAGTACACTGTGATCACTGCCACCTAGTGGTTCCTTTATCTGCAAATTCTTAATACACGAATGATCACTGCTGATAACCAGATCAAGAGTATTTCTCTCTCTCTCTGGTTGCCTCTCGAACATGCTGCTGCAGAAAACAATCATCCAATAAATCCACAAAAGGCTGACTAGTGTGTGAGTGACCAACCCACAAGTTCCAGTCAATATCTGGGAAGTTAAAAATCCCCCATTATAAGACCTTCTGATTTAATAGCCCACTCTATTTCTCTGTATAATTGTTCATTGTACTCATTCGAGTCATTAGGCCTATAACACACTCCTACTCTTATTTTTGCTTTCGCAGTGCTTATGTCACACCAAACTGACTCAACAGTGCACTGTTCATCTATATCAACTGGATGCACTTCTTTTGATTTTATGTTTTTCTTAATTAACAGCATGACACCTCCTTCCTTCCTATCCTTTCTGTACACATTGTACTCCCCAAATTCTAATTCCGCATTCCTAATATCAGTGTGACACCACTTCTCTACTATCCCAACAATATCGGCCTTTGATGTCTTGACCAACACTTCAAATTCATCAAATTTATTTACTATACTTCTAGCATTGGTATATATATATATTCCTATTCCTAGTTACCCTAACACATCCCATATACCCACCTATTTCAGGATGACTGCCATCCATCCCTGAAACCCCCAACACCCCTCCCTCCAGGCCGCTACTTATTCTAATAGAAGTTGTGCAAGAATCACCTTCACCTCTGCCTATGGCTACTGTTAAACTATTAGTCCTTGTATCCCCCCCCCAAGCTATATTTCTTTAGTACGCTTCACGTACTAAAGAAACAGAGAAAATTCTGAGAACTGTCAGCCGTATTTTCACAAATAACTAGTAAGTAGGAGAGGGGTCACTTTGAACGAAACTGACCAGGGGGGGCGGTCTGTCAAGCCTCCCTTCCCCCACCCCGCCAACCCTCCCCTCTCCGAGCTCGCGGTCTGCCTCCCCCCTCCCTCCCCTACCCCGAAACACTTTGAACAGAATTGCACAGCGGGTGGTCTGGAGACTTCCCCTCCCTCCCCCACCCCAAAACACTTTGAACAGATTTTGTCAGCGGGTGGTCCGTCGACCCAACCCCGCCACTAGGTGGCGCTGTCATCGAAACACTTTGAACAGAATTTCACAGCGGGTGGTCTGTCGACCCACCCCCGAAAGAAACACTTTGAACCGATTTTGGTTGCGACGGTCGCCGCTAGGTGGCACTGCCATAGAAACACTTAAGCTAGCTGACCAAGGGCAGTATTCCACCCTCCCCACCCCCACACACAGATGTTGAATCTTTGATTGTGATGACGTCATCAATCACGTGAATCCTTCCCATGATAATGTTATTTTTAGGCAATAAATTAATTAGTGTTATTTTGAATTGTTTTTACTTTAAAGTATTCATGAACAAATCAATGGTATTTTTAAAGTATTCATGACCAATATTTTTAACCAATGGTATTTTTTAAAGTATTCATGAACAAATCAATGGTATTATTTGAACATAATTAAAGTATTCATGACCAATATTTTTAACCAATGGTATTTTTTAAAGTATTCATGAAGAAATCAATGGTATTTTGTGATTTGAAAGTGATTTTCAATATAATTTTTAATGAAGACAGATTTTAACGGATGACCTTTTTTGTTTGGAATACTGAACTACAGTTGCTTTCGAATAGATTTGAATAAATTTGTACGTGAACATCCTCGTGAATATTGTTGTTTGCCGTATAACGAACAGTCAAACTCATTCATGGCAAGATTTCACTGGTTCTCTTTATTTCGAACACAGTTATAATTTGATTAGTGTTATTACTTGAATGCAATTAATGTGTTTTTTCATAATTATAAAGTTCGAAATTAATTTAAAATGGTTGAAGTTTAAGGGGAAATTTAAAAAGTTAAAATAAATTTACCACAGGTTGTGTGAAAATTACAAGGTAAACATCGTAACTCCCAAGCTGTATAACATTCTTACTATTCTGGTTAAAATTCTAAAATCTTCATTGCAGACTGGGTTAAACGGGCTTTTATCGGAATTGTAAAGAGACCGCACAGGTCTTTACTAATAATAAAATCTCAATTCAGATTGCATACTGTTATGAGAACAATCCATTTTTTGTTTTCCCGTATGAAGTTTTCAAGCATAGTTCCAGAAAGTGTTCAGCATTTACAGTATGGAAAAAATTTTCGAGCACCACAAAAATAGACCGGTGATGCTAAGTTTAAGTACTTAGCAATTAAATTTAACTTATTTACATAGTTTTCCACTCACTTAGTTTTATTAGAGTTCACATTTTGTCTTTCCAGTGAGCGAAAATTTTACTCACACAAAGCTGAACGAGAATGGTTTGCATTTGAAATTGTGTGTTACCCAGAGCCACAATCCTTGACACGTCTTCCTTTTGCTGCGAATATTTTATCAATTCTGGACATTTCTTCTCCACTTTGATAACTACACCACAAGAATCTGAATGGAGGGTTGAAAAATTCACAAAACCAACACGAGCTTCAATCCATTTGAAGATACAGAAATTGTAATGACACCAACCCCACGGCTAAAGGCAACTGAAATGCTATAATTATCACGTGGGAGTTTAACCAATCATAAACCAGCTTTGTACGATAACAAGCAAAAAATTAAGTGATATCCACAATATTTTTTCAAAAAATGTTTCGTAATCTGTATACTGATATGTCCATAAGCCTGGAAAACGTAAAATAGGTAGAACTCTGAGAAAAACCCCCAAAACAGCAGTGCCATAAACCTCCGTTTATGTCATAATCCTTTGGTTTAATTCCAGGAACACAATTCCCAATTAAACAACATATTTTTTACATAATTGTAATATGTCTCTGTAGCCAATAGAAAATACTGTAATTGCATGTCTATATGAACGCAATAATATTTATTGTGATCCTGCGATTGTGTTTTTCCCCAAAACACTAAGACGTTAGTATGAACTTATTTTCACTCTCAATAATAGTACTAAGACACAGATAAAATTCGCAAAAGAATAAAAACTTATTTCTCTATCAATAATAATGTTAAGGAACCACAAAGACACAGATAAAAGTTACAAAAGAATATTCTATTTTATTCTTAAAAAAACTAAAGAAAGATACAAAATACTTACAACTAAAGATTCCCTAATCTAAATAAATCAAGCTACTGTAACCACCATCTGTTGTTAAAACATCGTTACTCCGATCGTGCCAGATGATGGGCACGGTGGAAGCACCGGACGTGGAAAAACCGCTCTCATCAACGGCATAGGGATTCCGAGGACCACCAACATTTACATTGTCTTCTTCATACTCCCTGACAATAATTATGTCCGGTGAGTGAACCTCACGATCAACGTATGCCGATCCTATTGACACTTCCGATGCCGACCGTGAGGAGTTGGATGCGGATATATCACCATCGTATGAAAGATGCAAACTTGCAGAGGTTGAAAATTTCATTGACACTTCCCATGAACAGAGGCTATCATCCAGCGATAGAGATGAATTGGTGTAATCGATACAGGACAGCCCCGTACTAATGGGAGTTGAGCTCCGTGTTTTTGGAAAATATGTCGAGGCATTCCAGTCAAAGACCTCATAACGGTTAGCAACGTCCGAAAGGTCTATGTCGTCGCAGGAATCCAAGGGAGTTGAACTCCGTATTTTCGGAAAATATGTCGAGGCGTTCCAGTCAAAGGTCTCAACAACGGTCAGCAACTTCCAAAAAGGTCTACGTCGTTGCAGGAAACCCACGGGTCACCACACTCTGAACTTTTATCATAACAGACACCTGACCCTGAACACATGCACAAACTGTAGCTACACAACATTGTAAGGACGGAAAAAACGTGAGAGTTGCATGAAGAAATAAACACAAAACTAGCCCCCTTTTAAACTCAAGCAGGTTCAAATGTTAACCCAATACAACCAATCAGATTGGTAGGGAAAGCTGAAAATTTAACCAATGAGATGCGTTCATGAACGTGAGTACGCGCCCGCGTGTACGTACCGGAATCATCGTATATAATACTGTTGCTAAAAACAACTTATTAGTTAACGTGCTCCTTTTTACCTAATTTGTTAACACACATTTTGTTGGATCTGTGAACTGCAAAGATTTAGAACATATTTTTCTGATATAATTTTAAAACTTCATAAATGAACGTTCTGTTATGGTAATAGAAATGAGGAAATACAGATATATACACCTAAAAATTAACAGATTTTCTAATTTTCACAACCTATTTGTAGGTGTCAAATGTATATTTTAGCCGTTAGGGGATAGCACAGCTTGGAACTTCACAAAGTTTACGAAAGATAGCCTTTGTTTGTCCATAAGATCTTCACTGAAAATGGGAAAGTTTGAGAAAATCACATGTCACCTTTAGATATTTTGCGTGTCCAACCGGAAAATTTGTCCCCTTATATTCTTTTCAATTGCTAGAATTTGTACGAAATCGAACTTTTTGTGGCAGTTTCGCTTTCGAGATAGAGAAATTGTCCTTAAACGATTTCGCCCACCTTTCAATCCAACCCTCAAGTTTTTTTATGCATCCCAACTCAAAAAATTACGCAAAACGACTGTAAAACGGTCCGCAACCGACTCGTTGGAATTATTGAAATTATGAAAAATAAATATCGTAAAGATACATTGACTGGTAGTTTAAAATCAACACTTGTTGACAAGCTGATGGAGGGGAAAAAATAACATTCAATCTCAGCAACTGCGAATGGATCCAAAACAGTTAAAAGCTGAGATTTTTAATAAATTTTCAGTTATCCATCAACACTTTGTAACCTTTTCAAAACAAACGTGAAAAAATCAACTTAAAATTTTTAATTTTAAGCATTTTCCGTGTACTATAAGATAAATTTGAACCTGAACAGTTCATTCAACTAATAAAAAACATCCCCGAATAGCATAAAACTCAAACAAATACACCCAAACCTCGGAAAATCTAAGAAAAAATATGTAAAAAATCTTAATAAAATGTTTTTCAACATTTATTTAAGATTGAGACCCCCCTCACCCACACAAGAGGATTACGGTGTCCCAGCAGATTAAAGCCTCATGATTCAAAAATATATAGAGCGTCATTACCAACTCAAGGGGATTAATAATGATTATAACGTTCTTGGGTTTTTTTTCTCAGAATTCCAATAAGCTTACACATTAACATGAAAAAACAACGGAAACTGTGTACAAGTAATTAATGGACCCTTTAAAATTAGAGAAAATGATCAGAAAGAGAGAAAATAATCGGCATTTTCCCCCATATACCCAAGGAATGTGTTTGTGAGATTTTTAATTAAAATTTGCTTACACATCACAACATTTTTGTGCTGTCAAAACATGAAATTCATTCATCACAGTAAAAATCAGGGTGGAAACACGCAAAACACTGTCAAGAGACAGAAATATAAGAAAATTAAGTAAAAATATCTTAAATAATACAGCTCCAACATTTATTCAACCCTCAGACCCCAGCCACAACTTCACAGGTTCTTAACAACCCCCCTCAAAACGATTATGGTGTTAAGACACGCCTAAGGTTAAAAAAGTATTAACCGTTATCATTGAAATAATCACATTTTAGATCTTTTGTGTTTCCAGGAATTCCATCATCCCTCAAAATTTCAGAAATTACACATTTGGAATCAAGGGAACATATTAGAATTAGTGAAAAATAATAGGTTTTTTTCAAATAAAAAAGCGTTTTTTGCCTTATTTACAATCAAAAGTTGAAAATTTGCATGTGTGCGACATATAGACAAATAACTTTGCTGGTTTTTACCTAGCAAAACAGTAAAAAGATGATATTTATTTAAAGTGCATGTTACAATAAGAAAAACCAGCAGTGTGTTACAATAGGAAAACTCACCACAATTTTCCAGAAACATAAGTAATTTTGAATCTCAAAGCAAACAAGAGTTCTGAAACCATGGTAATAGTCCAGTAATAATCACCGCTGTTACAATCATTTCCTTATTGATGTATCAGCAGATACCGTGTTTATTATATAATTCGTCATTTACCAATGTAACGCCTTACTTTATAGTTGAAAAAGAAAAAATTCGAAGCAAACACATGAAAAATTAAGATAATTTTAACTGGAAACGTGTACATTTGAAGCGTCACCACTTTTAATTTCAGTATTTCGACTGAAAAATAGCCGATATCTGCAGAAATAGTACCACACACACACTGTGCATGCTAAAAACAAGGAAATAAACATTACATCCATTCACAATGCTTCTTTGCACGAAAACTTAAGAATTTTCATTTTAACAAACCAGTACCACAAAATAGCTCGACGAGCTAATTTTATTTTAATAAAATAGCTCCTTTACCACAAAATAGCTCGACGAGCTAATTTTATTTTAATAAAATAGCTCCTTTGCGTCGAGCTATTTTGTGGTACTGGTTTGTTAAAATGAAAATTCTTAAGTTTTCGTGCAAAGAAGCAAAGAAGAAGACAATGTAAATGTTGGTGGTCCTCGGAATCCCTATGCCGTTGATGAGAGCGGTTTTTCCACGTCCGGTGCTTCCACCGTGCCCATCATCTGGCACGATCGGAGTAACGATGTTTTAACAACAGATGGTGGTTACAGTAGCTTGATTTATTTAGATTAGGGAATCTTTAGTTGTAAGTATTTTGTATCTTTCTTTAGTTTTTTTAAGAATAAAATAGAATATTCTTTTGTAACTTTTATCTGTGTCTTTGTGGTTCCTTAACATTATTATTGATAGAGAAATAAGTTTTTATTCTTTTGCGAATTTTATCTGTGTCTTAGTACTATTATTGAGAGTGAAAATAAGTTCATACTAACGTCTTAGTGTTTTGGGGAAAAACACAATCGCAGGATCACAATAAATATTATTGCGTTCATATAGACATGCAATTACAGTATTTTCTATTGGCTACAGAGACATATTACAATTATGTAAAAAATATGTTGTTTAATTGGGAATTGTGTTCCTGGAATTAAACCAAAGGATTATGACATAAACGGAGGTTTATGGCACTGCTGTTTTGGGGGTTTTTCTCAGAGTTCTACCTATTTTACGTTTTCCAGGCTTATGGACATATCAGTATACAGATTACGAAACATTTTTTGAAAAAATATTGTGGATATCACTTAATTTTTTGCTTGTTATCGTACAAAGCTGGTTTATGATTGGTTAAACTCCCACGTGATAATTATAGCATTTCAGTTGCCTTTAGCCGTGGGGTTGGTGTCATTACAATTTCTGTATCTTCAAATGGATTGAAGCTCGTGTTGGTTTTGTGAATTTTTCAACCCTCCATTCAGATTCTTGTGGTGTAGTTATCAAAGTGGAGAAGAAATGTCCAGAATTGATAAAATATTCGCAGCAAAAGGAAGACGTGTCAAGGATTGTGGCTCTGGGTAACACACAATTTCAAATGCAAACCATTCTCGTTCAGCTTTGTGTGAGTAAAATTTTCGCTCACTGGAAAGACAAAATGTGAACTCTAATAAAACTAAGTGAGTGGAAAACTATGTAAATAAGTTAAATTTAATTGCTAAGTACTTAAACTTAGCATCACCGGTCTATTTTTGTGGTGCTCGAAAATTTTTTCCATACTGTAAATGCTGAACACTTTCTGGAACTATGCTTGAAAACTTCATACGGGAAAACAAAAAATGGATTGTTCTCATAACAGTATGCAATCTGAATTGAGATTTTATTATTAGTAAAGACCTGTGCGGTCTCTTTACAATTCCGATAAAAGCCCGTTTAACCCAGTCTGCAATGAAGATTTTAGAATTTTAACCAGAATAGTAAGAATGTTATACAGCTTGGGAGTTACGATGTTTACCTTGTAATTTTCACACAACCTGTGGTAAATTTATTTTAACTTTTTAAATTTCCCCTTAAACTTCAACCATTTTAAATTAATTTCGAACTTTATAATTATGAAAAAACACATTAATTGCATTCAAGTAATAACACTAATCAAATTATAACTGTGTTCGAAATAAAGAGAACCAGTGAAATCTTGCCATGAATGAGTTTGACTGTTCGTTATACGGCAAACAACAATATTCACGAGGATGTTCACGTACAAATTTATTCAAATCTATTCGAAAGCAACTGTAGTTCAGTATTCCAAACAAAAAAGGTCATCCGTTAAAATCTGTCTTCATTAAAAATTATATTGAAAATCACTTTCAAATCACAAAATACCATTGATTTCTTCATGAATACTTTAAAAAATACCATTGGTTAAAAATATTGGTCATGAATACTTTAATTATGTTCAAATAATACCATTGATTTGTTCATGAATACTTTAAAAAATACCATTGGTTAAAAATATTGGTCATGAATACTTTAAAAATACCATTGATTTGTTCATGAATACTTTAAAGTAAAAACAATTCAAAATAACACTAATTAATTTATTGCCTAAAAATAACATTATCATGGGAAGGATTCACGTGATTGATGACGTCATCACAATCAAAGATTCAACATCTGTGTGTGGGGGTGGGGAGGGTGGAATACTGCCCTTGGTCAGCTAGCTTAAGTGTTTCTATGGCAGTGCCACCTAGCGGCGACCGTCGCAACCAAAATCGGTTCAAAGTGTTTCTTTCGGGGGTGGGTCGACAGACCACCCGCTGTGAAATTCTGTTCAAAGTGTTTCGATGACAGCGCCACCTAGTGGCGGGGTTGGGTCGACGGACCACCCGCTGACAAAATCTGTTCAAAGTGTTTTGGGGTGGGGGAGGGAGGGGAAGTCTCCAGACCACCCGCTGTGCAATTCTGTTCAAAGTGTTTCGGGGTAGGGGAGGGAGGGGGGAGGCAGACCGCGAGCTCGGAGAGGGGAGGGTTGGCGGGGTGGGGGAAGGGAGGCTTGACAGACCGCCCCCCCTGGTCAGTTTCGTTCAAAGTGACCCCTCTCCTACTCTAGTAGAGGAACAAATGACAGTGTAGTAAATCATGCTACCCAAAAAAATACCCAAAAAAAAAAAAAAAAAAACAATACCCAACCCAAACATCTCGCTTTCCAATACACCTGAAGTGCTGATGAAATGAGAAAAGCATTACAGAGAGGAAAATACAAATCAGACTGAAATAAGTTCCGTCGATACCCAACTACTCAAAACCTAATACAATATAAGAAGGCCAGGGTGCATGCAAGAAAGAATCATGTATCCGCTATTCTTCAATAATTAATAGAGATTATTATTATTAGCTATATGGCGCAAGGAAGCCTGAGGCTTATGCTGCACCAACCAAAAAATACTCCCGAGTTACCCTGAGAGAGAGAGAGAGAGAGAGAGAGAGAGAGAGAGAGAGAGAGAGAGAGAGAGAGAGAGAGAGAGAATCAAAAGTAGAAGGGAATCACCAAGAAAGAGAAGAATGAAGATATCCAGCTCAGGACCCTGGGTGTGCCAAGCCCATACTCACCAGATGTGAGCTCCTGAGATGCAAATATTCGAGTAGTTTCACACCAACCCAAACACACACATCTGGAGTTTACAGAGTACTGTAAACGTCTCAAAGTACAATCGAGGAGTTTTGGTGGGGGAGGACCCCCGGTGCCGTTAGTCTAACTACCGTATATTCAAGTAATATGTAATAAAATCGAAAACGAGCACATACAAACACAACAGTCCTGCGACAATACACGGAGAAGGACAGGAAACTGCCGACTCATCAAAAGTAGACGATGCCCAAGGAAAAAAACGTTTGCAGAAGTATGTGCAAACAGTTTCTATAAAACTAAAAATTCCAGAAATATAAAGAAAGCACTGGAAATCGCTTCGAAAGGAAAGAAACTGTACAATGAAAGAGATCGAAATAATTTTCCCTGACAAAACTGAGCACAGTAGGACCAGGAGATATAACACTACTCAATAAAACAACAAGATACAAAATAATTACATACTATAGTTGGTTTACATAACACAACACACACAGAAAATTTCTTTCAGAAATATGGCACCATGGTGTAGTGCTCGCTTTTCCAAAACACAGAAAAGATCTCACAAACCCGCGCAATTATCTTCCTAGCCACTAACATAAGCAAGATACTTGGGGGGGGCCATGTCAATAAAAATTAATATGGTTTCTAGAAAATAACAGATAATGCAGTTTTATAAACACAGATCCATTATAGACATTTAGTAAAAACAGAAACTATTATCAGAAATGCTTTCATAAAGACAGAACATAACATGCTTTCCTTTCTGACTCGCGAACATATACCTATATTTATCCAAAACCTCTTACACTACAGCAACTATACCCTCAAAAGCATTCCGCGAAGAGTAAGGAGTTCCCAAGGGTTGTTCCTAGTGCCACCTTTTTGTATTAAGATCAACACTGTAATAGATACATCACCAAATACAGTAAATAGAGCCCTATACGTAGTTCATTTCAGTATCTTTAGTGACTCCTGGAATATGCAACCAACAGAAAGGCAACCACAGAACGTAATGAACGAAGTCAGTAAATGAACTCAGAATAACAGTAAAACTAAGATACTGGAGCGCACTATAGTCGATCCGCCATTAAAATCAAAAAGAAAACAGACCAAACCAAACTTCCTTTTGAAACCATTTGATATTAGATGTTATATCGGATGATGATGAATCTCTTGAGGTAACCAACATCTCGAAAAATGACTTGATTATTGTCTCAGACTATTATGGCATGCATTATATAATATAATAGGAGTTTTATATCCATCCATATCGAGGGCTGGAAAACACTATGCGCCTAACTCTAAATACTGTATTTCATTAGCATGTATTTATATATTCTGCAAACTCAGAAGAAATTCTGTCTGACTGGCTACACAGTTTAGGATGCGCGCAATTATATGGCCACGAGCAGCATTAAACTGCACAACAACGCGTGTTATAAGCCAGCTGTTCCCTAATTTTTGTACCACACAGTACTTGGTACTTTATGAAATGTCATTTCACGGCTTCCTGAAAGCAACGGGGTAATCAAATTCCCTTTACCATTCCGTGTAAAAGCATCTACGCGCTTTTAATGGTGGACAGATACGTTTGACAGTGGAGGGAATATTAGGATGCGAGAGGCGCACGATTTATGATAAGCTGTAACACATGAGACAGAATGACCCACTTCGGGCTGCTACTGTTACACATAAATTTGCCTTCTCATTGCTAGTGGCTTCCCGTGGCGGAGCTGGTGGCAAGGGCTCACGTGCACTACTGAATGTCATTTGATAAACTGAATTCTCCAAAGCCTGTAGCAAATAATCTTTCCTCAGCCCGGTAATAAACACTTCCAAGACGAAGAGTAACCGTTTTTTGGGGTCATTCTAGAAGATTACTTATATAATGACTGTTGTTTACGGTGGTGAAGAAGTCATTAGGACAAGATAAGTGAACAAGTAGACAAGAGCGTGTGGTTTATTAGGAGGACCTTAGCACTGTTTCGGTTTGAGGGTGTAAAGAAAAACCTTCAGTAATCCATAACTAGGAATTTGGTTCAGCATTTAAGTAGAGAAATATTGAAATGGCACTCAAATTTTTAATTCTGTAAACGTGCTTCTTTGAACAAGGAATTGTCAGAGCTGTACTCTATCATTTCTTCTTTGACATGGTTTTTTCAAGAAATACGCGATAATAAGGCCTTAAGGAAATGAGGGAAGGTGGAAACATAAAGAAAATTTGAAATGAAAAGTAACTGTGAGAAGAGCAGACAGCAAGAGTGAAACTGGTGGGATATATGGACATGTTCATCTTTCGTCTCCAGTATTTCCAACTTAACGATTAAATGCATTTTCAGTGACACTGTTTCAAGAAAGGGAAGAAACTGCAAGGTGCCGAATCAATTTTAATATTTACGCTCATTGTGTAGGATTGGTATGCAAGCTCCACATCCATTAAATTAATTTCATTATTTTGGCATCTTTAGTTTTGTATTCAAATAGCGTGCAGAGTAGGAAGAATGAGGAAACACAACAACATAGGACATCCGCAATAGATTCGTTCAACAAAAACTATACCTAAGGATGTGTTCATTGCATGGCAATGTATTTTGTTTTCTTCCATTATTATCAGCGAAGTTATTTTAAAATAACAGAAACTGCAGCTGAGGAATCCCGGGAAAACTTGAAGTGTGGAGCAAAAGGAAATTAGCAGTCGGTGCAAGATACAGGGAATGGACAAAGTAACAGTTAACGGAAAAGAGATGCAATTTACCAAGTGAGTTACGAAAATAACGTTAAGCATTTCATTTAAATATCATAAATAGGTAAATGGAAGGGAGTTTCCTTTAGTAAAAGTGATTTCATTAGTCTCAGAGAGTTTTCAATTCTTCTCGGTAGGACAACTGATGATGTTAACAACTATAAATTCTAAATGGAAGCATTCAGGGAAATAATAATCTCAAAAGCTACTAGGCTTTTTATAACAACTAAGAGATATAATACAAGATTTAGACCAAAATGGATGCCGGATTAACTGATGAGACAAGTGGCAGAGAAGAAAAATGTATTCAATGATTTTTCGCTCTACATAACCACTCTTATACCACGCGAGTTTTTAAGTTAGTTTATTTAGCCTTTGACTAAATGTACTACATAATTAGGTAGTCTCGGGAAACTACTATCAGACCATACTTGGCTGCATTAAAGTTCAGAGAAACAAAGTGTAATAATTAATTATTTGTGTTAATACAAAACACCTAATTATCTATTACTAGTAAGTTTTTATAAAAAATATTACTGTGCTTATATTAAATGACGTCCAATATGGGAGAATAAATAAATCTGACACTGCCTCCCTTGCAATCCGGCGCGGAGACGTTTCGCAATTTAGCAGAACTACATTCCTACCAACAGCACAACAGAAGAAATTTTAAAGAATCGTTCTATAAAAAAATGTTCGGTGCCAATTCTATGTACAGAAATTCGATCAACAATATTTTAACGTCTTTAAAGGAACAATAAACTAAGATCTCAAGAAACAAAAAAGAAAGCTCAAAACGCGAATAACCACCCAACTCTACCCCTCCTCCATCAAAAAACTTATCAGGGGGACACAGAAAGTGTAGCTTCCTGTCTGTGTTCACCTTGATAAGTTTTAGTTAGCTTTAGCTAGTCTGCAAACAAGTAACCAAATGGGGGGGGAGGGCTAAGGCAAGCTAAGGCAGATTACGAGAAGTCATCGGCTGAGAATGCAAAGAAAAGTGGTGAACAATTCGTTGTTTATACAGAATTGGGCAAAAACGCTTACGCTGACCGGGCTAGCCAGGTAGGTAAAGTGCCTGCCTGGCAACCCAAAGGTCGCGGGTTCGATTCCCGCCTCGGGCTTGGATCACAGTAAAATGCAAAAACTTTGGGAGGTGCAATATGGGCATAGAAGCTGATGCGCCAACAACTTAAAAAAAAAAAAAAAAAAAAACAAAAAACGCTTACCTGTTTTAAAAGTGGCACCATTTCAAAGCGGTTGCAACGGGCCCTGCGGGCTGCGGTTTGTGTCCTCGAGTAGAGTACACTAAAGCATTAAGTATACACTCGGGGATCACTGAATTATGAACAACTATCTAATACCGTGTTGGGCCACCGTTCGCACGGAAAACAGCCGCTATACGCCTACGCATTGACTCAACTAGACGTATGAAGACATCCGTATGGATCTGCAGCTGCATACAAGGCTTTCCATCCGTATGCTGCATACAAGGCTTTCCACAGTCGGAATAGATGACGGCTGCGTGTCCATACGCCTCACTTCCCGTTCCAAAACATCCCACATGTGTTCAATTGGAATGAGGTCAGGCGAATGCGGAGGCCAATGAAGATGGGTGATATCTTCACTAGGTTCCTCCAACCATTCGTACACAGTGGGAGCCCGATGACACGGCGCATTATCATTTTGGAAGGTCCCATTTCTGTCCAATAAAAAATGCAACATGGCAGGGTGCACATGGTCTCCTAAGAGCTGCCGGTAGACCTCACCAGCGAAACATTAGTCCATATGGAGGGCTCCTAGTCCTTGCTAGCAAACGTCTTTAAAGGAAGACGTTTGCTAGCAAGAACATATTAAGCCCCATATTAAGTAACCACCACCACCACCTGCCTGAATAGTGGGTACCATGCACGATGGGTCCATGGATTCGTGTTGCTTGCATCACACACGAAAGCGTCCTTCGGCGTGTTGCACCAGGTATTTGAACTCATCCAACCAGCACACTCGTTTCCAGTCCTACAGTGTCCAACCAGCGCGTTTTTGACACCACGGCATTCGCCGTCAACAATGATCAGCGGTGAGGAGAGGATGTCTCTTGAGTCGTCTGCTGTGAAACCCCACACGTCTGAGTGTGCGGCGCATCATCATTTGGATACTGTTCTTGCATTCCCTATATTGTGCTGCGATGTCAACTGTCGCACAGTGACCTGCCATTGAGCCCGTACTGCAGCACAGACAGTAGAGAACAGACAAAACACAGCACAGTTGGAAACAGCTTGATGGCGATCTGAAGAGGACACCCTAGCCCTCTTCACCTATTATTCCCACTTCCTTGGAGGGAGGGGACATTTTTGTTCCTTCTCCTCCACCCCCAAACTTCTACTCTGGTGGGGTATGGGCATGCCCCACTGAAAACTGGGGCTATCTACTCTATTGGCCCCATATTTCTGTCTTTCCCCCCCAATCTTCGGTCTCCCTCCCCTCTCTACCTTCAAT
Organism: Mastigoproctus giganteus; assembly: GCF_048544385.1. Lineage (NCBI taxonomy): Eukaryota > Metazoa > Arthropoda > Arachnida > Uropygi > Thelyphonidae > Mastigoproctus > Mastigoproctus giganteus. Next base: position 110,411,009 of record NC_143584.1, on the reverse strand, counting down.
CATAGCGAAAGCCCCACACGTCAAAAACTTAATATGATAAAATTACCTTACGCCCAAAACTCGGCCTAGCAAACCAAAGCGACATTACCCCTACAACAGCGCAGATTTTTTATTTATTTATTTATTTTATTTTTATATATATTTTTTTATTTTTTATTATTATTTTTATTTTTTATTATTATTTTATTTATTTATTTATTTATTTTATTTTATTATTTTTATTTTATTTTATTATTTTTATTTTTTTTATTTATTTATTTTATTTATTTATTTATTTTTCTTTTTCTTTTCTTTTTTTATTTATTTTATTTTATTTATTTATTTATTTTTTATTTTTTTTATTTATTACTATTTTTTATATATATATATATATATATATATATATATTTTAAGGTCCTAGCCGCCGAAATCCCAGGAAATTAAGCGGCAGGACCTGCCAGTGTGAATCTACAGCTGCTGGGTTCCTGGTCTGCCTCCACGGGGCGTAAGTGGGACAACGTTGGGCCTCAATAGGGGTCCAACGGGGCTAAATGACCAGATGAACAACGGTACAGAACACAACTCATGAACAATTCCCACACACTTTTAAATCTCTGGCATTTCCCAGTGAACTGGTTCACCACAATGAAAGCAACGCGGAGATGGGGGAACCCCTGGTGCCGTAAGACAACAACACACACTTACACTTACACAACGCGCTGCACCCTTCGCTTTCCGCGAACATCCACTCCTTTAGAACTTTGTCGGAGGGAGGTGGTCTGACCACCTCCCACCGACACAATTCTTTGTATAACTTAACCACAGTGGACTGTGAGTAACTGACAAGACGTGCCCTGCCGTTTACGATATGAATGCACCCAACGCACGAGCTCCCACAATCATGTCCTTTGAAACTCTGTGATATCTTTACTACACCCCTTTGGCTTGCACGACCAGATGCAAATTAGCACTTCTATAGCGTATGAAGCTGTTCGGCTTTTTATACTACGAGCTACACGGCACAGTCCATTACGGATGGGATGGTGACAATTCAGTTATCACTGAGTGTAAATGGAACGATGGGCGAATAAACATCGTGCATTTGTGTCGAAACATTTTTAAATTAGACGACTCTGTTGTGACTACTCAACGTGAATTTAGACGCCATTTCAATATCAGAAGAAATCCAACAATAATTCCAAGTTAAAAGACCATAGCTCACTGGATTTACAAATTCAGAACAGAGTTTGCAACAGATGTGAAACCTTCAGTCGGACGCGTATAGCGCATACTCCAGAAAACATTGAAATAATCAGAGAAAAGTTATAACACAGTCCTAGAATATCTGCTAGCTATCAATCAAGAGAATTGAATATATCGAAACGAAGTGTACGCCATTATATTGCATACCGATTTAAAGTTTCATATTTACAAAATGCAAATAGTTCGACAATTACTTGTTTGTGATTTGGATACACGTTTTTGGATCCATTCAAAAATTCTATTCCTACAGACGGTGAACGATGAGGCCCATTTTCATTTGAATTTTAGATATTGGGCAGCTGAAATTCCACGTCACCTTCATAAACAAGCACTTCACAGCCAAAAAGTTACCGCTTGGTGTGGAATGTCTGCTTTCGGCATCAATGGGCCATACTTGTATCTTGAAACGCATTTACTTGGCCTCATTAAACTGCAATAACAATAAATATCTTTTCCAATTTACGCAGTAGTAATTTCATGTTTAAAATGGGTAGATGTTTTAGCTCAACCCTGTATTAACACTAGAAGGAATGAACCACACTGGCCCGCTACATATAGAGTAACTACTGATGATTCTGTTGAGGTTGAAGACAAAGTGAATAAATATTTTGCATCTACATTCACGTGTTAAGAAGTTTTTAGGGATGGGAAAAACCAGAATTTAAAAAAATCGTATACCAAGATATAAGAGGGAGTTACACGATGTTATGATATTTTACAGGAAAGTAGAACTGTTGGAGCAAAAAAAAAAGAAGAGTAAATAAGTTAGCTAATGTACGCAGCGTCTTACATTTACAGTAATAATTCATGATTTACAAGGAAAATATCAACGACTTTTATGAACGAACCGAGAACATTTCGTTTCTGCGCATTCGCCACATTACCCATTCATTCCTCCAGAGCGCAGGCCAACAAACATAATGCCCACTGCTTCAGCAATAATACAGGGTAAAGAATCAATAATTGTCGTATTTGTATTAATGCGATTTTGATAAAATTTGGAATGGCTCGACAAATCTTTTTAAAAAGCCTAAACTTCAAATTTCATTATACTCAGTCCACTGGAAGTTGATATGTTACATGCGAACGGAGAACATGGTGAAGACAACAGGCGCATTATACACATATGCTAACACGCCTAATAAAGAGACCCGGGAATGGTGGAGTCTCTTCAATTGTATTAAAAGAAATAGCAATAGAAGTATGCATTTGGCCATAACTATTACAGCATCCTTGGATTCAGAGAAGGTCCCTACAAATTAGAAATGTGCTAAAGTCTCTATTGACAAAGACGGGATCAAGGGTGAAATAAGAATTACAGACCTATAAGTTTGACTTATATTCCGGGAAATAATGGATTGAGTGGTTAAAGAAGTAATCCAGGATCATCTTCACAGGAAAGTAGTTTTATTTATTGGCTGGTGCAGCATAAACCTTAGGCTTCCTTGCACCATATGGCTAATACTAATATGGCAATCGTAGCACGGATTTGTTAAGGGGAGATCGCTAACCAACCTGATTAGCTAATATGGCGCAGTGACAAAGGAACTGGATGCAAAAAATAATTTAGACATCATAATATACTGTAGAGATTTTAACAACGCTGACTCTTCCAATCAAAGGTAATTTTAGATATAACCAGGCAGTACTTTTTTAAATTCTCCAGTCATATTTAATGAGTTCATTCCATGTTGCGTCTTCATTCCGTGAACGTTTTGGACCCATTTGAAATAGACTAATAAATACGAATAGTACTTTCAAAATGGGTCCAAAATGAAACCAATAAACGAATAAAATGAACGCAGAACAAGTAAAATAGCACAGAGAATTATTTTTACTTGCTAAATCACAATTCCGTTTGGCAGTAAATATCGCAACATCATGTGTATTTTCAAGCAGCTTCGGAAGGCTGCTTTTGGGCATGCTTTATAATATTTCTAGAAATTATTTTTAGGCTATCATTATAAAGGGGTGACGGATTCGCAAACCAAATACTGGAGTTAATTTTCAAGTGTTATTAAAATGAATTGTCATTAAGCGGGGCTATCTCAATACGATAATAGCAACCATTCTCACGAAACAAATTTTCTTTAACATAAATGACATAACTTCGATAAAAATAGAACATTCCAATAAAAGTTCTAATTTAACCAGTTTTAGAATAGATTTCTTTCTAACAAGATGTCGCTGCTGGCTAATTACTGGTATGTCTTTTGTTAAGAAAACGAAATGATTACGAAGAAGATAGCAATGCATGCTGCCATCCCATCGACCTCGAATGAGAAGACTGCGACTGTTAAAGTCATTCAGATCTCTAATGAGGTTGCGGCCGGCTAGGTATAAGAATGGACATTCCAAATAATTCTTAATTGCGTTATGGGTTGTTGAGTCTGTACACATGGGGAGCGAGAAATGTTGACACATTTGTGCCATCAATTAAAACTGAAATAATAGTTGAATTTCGTTTAAGTTGGTAGTAGTTTCTGGGAAATTCGCAAGTAAGCAATAGTAAGCCACAGAACTTTACATGGTCGTGAATTCCAAGTGCTCCTGTCAGTAAGAAAGATGGCAGAGAATTCGTGCCTGACCATAAAGCAGAAGTCTAACAGTGGGCTTCTTTCGCAAAATATTAGTGTATTGCTGCGCAGAGATGTCAGCCTTATTTTCCTTTTTTTTATTATTTTTTTTTAATTCACCGGTTACCTGAGAGGAATACGATACTTCGTTTATCCAAATCAAATCTGAAGAGGCGGGCTGTGTAAAGGAACAAACGATTGCGCGTGGCCCGTTTATAATATAAAGCATGGTTTAGAAAGGTCAGGAATCGTTCCTTTTCACTCCACACAACTGCATGGGTCACTTTTTGTCTGCAATATCATAAACTCTATTATCGATTCTCCATCTATTCTTGAACAAACACCCTTCGCTACACTCCGCTTTCCGTCATAAAACTAATTTCTCATTGCCTGTCCCTCGTACTCAACACTCACTTGATAGCCTCTATTCCATTTCCCTCAGGTATTGAATAATCACAACAGTGATTTTACGCTTAAACCACCTATGTATAAGAAATTGCTCTTTATTCCGTTTTGTTAATCCAAATTTTGTATATATTTTAATATAGCGACTGCTTTTTATTGATTCTCTGTAATGCTCAGCTTTCTCACCATTATCTAGGGTCTGCGTGCCCTGGGGTGAGAAGTCTGTAAATAAACAAATAAAAGCAGCTCGTGAAGTTTTACACCACGATAAAATTATTTCTTATTCAGTCATTGCAATGGCTGCACCGCATGAGTGCGGCTTTGAAATTATAGACCATCCCTCATATTCATCAGATATAGCATCATCGGACTTTCACCTATTTCCTAATTTTAAAAAATACCTGGCTGGCATCCATTTTCCCACGACAGTGACGTCTCTGCTGCAGTGGATGGAGGCCCAATAGAAAACTTTGTTCTCAGCTGGATCAACGCATTGGAGCATCGGTGGCAAAAGTGTATTTACTCAAAAGGGGACTATGTTAAAGTTAAAAAGTAAGATGTTATCAGACTCCTCATACTCAGGTCAAGAACTTTTCAAACGCCCCTTGTATCTACTTTTTACACCAAGATATATTATTTATCACTCAGCAATACGTAACAGCTCCAGTAAAGCCTTGATCACTTGCAAATCCATTATTAAATATTATTTAATGGACAGTGTAGCTGAAAAGTCTTTAAGGAGTGATGGAAGGAAGAGAAAGTGGTTTAATGAAAACTTTTGTATTAAATAATGTTGACAATAAGTATGACATGCTACTGGATAGGATTCAACGAGGGCAGTATTTTACAGGTTAGGTTTACAGTGGATGAAAAGAATTAATGACGTACATAGATACGGCTTTAATTCTATTCATCCATTATCAGACTCCTTTAATTCTATTCATCCATTTTGACGAACAAATTCCTAAAAGCGTCTGTAATGACGCGACGACACTTGTCTTCGTCAATATTTTACAGCACATTTACCGAGGAACAATTTCTTTCAAAAAATGCAGAGAAGAATACAATTAAGGCTGTAGAAACAGCGGACGAATAGAAATTTGAGGGGGGAAAGGGGGGACTAGTACTAATTAATTTAGCTTGCTACGTGGAATGCAGAATTTTCTAAATGTGCATCTAAACTCTTCAGCATAAAGAAAAAGACAGAGCAGACAGTCAGAAATCCCAAAAGTTCGACGAACGCAATAATCCTCTTCAAACCACACTAAATAGCAAGGGGCATTCGATTATTTTTCCAGCATTTAAAACGTGACGTTGCCAGGAGAATGAAACTTCTAAGAGCATACATAAGTACTTCCCATGTTTAGAAATAACTTGGACAAAGAATTCCGCTCCAGTGATTTCAGGCGCTTCTTTAAAAATATATTGTCCCCTAGCAACAGTAAGACCCTTGAATAATCTTTTGCGTTTTATGTGGTGAAAACAGCATACAATATCCGATTTAGATTTTCTTATTTGTAGATGGATTTTTTGTTTCTTATTTGTAGATGGATTTTTTGTTTCTTATTTGAGCGATTTCTTCTTTGTGCAGAAAATTTTTAAAATTTAAACTTGTTGGAAACAGGGCAAATTATAGAATAACAACGGTTTCCTAAGTATAAGTGAATGAAACAGCTGTGATAAAGAGCAAGTACGTGCTGCAGTTGTTTTATAGGTATGTGGAGGGGGGATGGAAAAGTTTTTAACCCAATACAGATCGCAAAGGTTTACACACAGTGGACACACAAATCTCTTCCCCCCCGAAGAAAGTCAAGCCGAGTCTTTCTGCTGGTTATTTGGCATCGGTTATTAGAAATCTAATTGGTGGGTTGCTAGTGGATTACCTTCAAAAAGGCCAGACAGTGACAGGGGCATATTGCGCAGACATTTTGAGGCGTTTGCGTGAAAACATCAAAGACAAACACAGAGGAAAACTCAGTAAAGGAGCCTTGTTCCACTAGAACAACGCGCCTACTCAGAAGTATGTCATTGCCATGGAGGCACTGCATTCCCTCATAATCATCGGGTTCAGCACCTTCGGACTTTCTACTATTTCCTAATCTGAAAAAAAATAACTCGCTGGCATCCATTTTCCCACCAACAGTGACGTCACTACTGCAATGTATACGTTCCTGGAGGCCCAAGAAACAACTTTCTTTGCGACTAGAATCAACACATTACAGCATTGGTGGGAAAACTGTACTGACTCCAAAGCGGACTTTGTTGAAATGTCACACGTTGTTAAACTCCTCAAATAAGCCCCTCACACCCAGGGCCAGGGACTTTAACAGCAATATGATTTAAATCGTACAGATAGTTGCAAATTAACTGTTTAACCTGGTAAACAGTTAATTTGTTTTAAACAATTTCGGCTGGATTATAGTTTAAGCCACCACTTTGGCTATGCAAAGGGAGGTGGGGAAACTTCTTTCTGCCTCTCTTCGCCAACAATTTTTCATAATCAGCTTTCGTAAGTCTTACCCCATCAATGGTTTCATTACATATTTTCCTGCTTCCTATATGTTATCGTTATTGGAGATTTTTCGCCGCAACGGTAACTAAGATCATTATGCGCAAAACAAAGGTAGAAAGTAACAGGTACCATTAAAGATCAGATATATGCACTGCATAGGATTTAGCAAAAAATTCTGTCATAGCACTGTATCTTTTTTAGAAAGTGAAAACTGCATGGATATCAGATCTGTCGTTTAAAATTCGTTTCAAAGTATGATTTTGGCTACATGCCTTAATAAGAACGTGGATTGCCGTAATCTATTATAGAGAGGACGGCCAACTGTACGTTGGACTGTGAGCTGATTATGACAGTTCGGCCAGAGTTGGATGCAGAAAGAATATAAAAATGAGTAATGAGTGTGTGACCTATCCTTAGCCTTGCAAGCTTGATTCGAGCAAAATTCTGGCCAAGACTAGAGATTCGGTTTAATCTGAAAGAGTTTGTTGTCTTCTTGATTTTTCCAGATGTGATTTATACTTCGACTTATTTACAAGGATTTTGTAGTTAGTGAAAGGAATTTTAAAAGAGGCGTCAATTGGCTCTACAGTTAATTTGGCTGCATGGTCCGCACTCTCATTATGCCAAAATGATTGGGACCCAACAAAATTTTACATCTTTCTCTCCTTAGTTAGATGAGTCAGCAAGTTCAGAATACGATCAAATAGATAGTTGATATTTCATTGACTAATGCAAAAGTTAGAATTGTACTGAGAGAATCAGTAAATAAGACACTATGAGTAAATTGTTGCAATTTCATATATTCCAAGGCCTTCATGCAGTTCAACAGCAAAGATACTATAGTAAAGGTAACTAACTGACAGGAGAATATGTAAGACGGAAGAGCAGCAGCACCGACATGGTGATCAGTTTTAAAGCCAACTGTGTGTATCCGAGTATATGAATCATTTTTTGAAATTAGTGATTTATGAAGCTGAGCGTCTTTTCCTCATTCTTAAATGGACAGAAAGCTCATGGAGGAAAGTACCTAGTTGTGATGGCTTTAGAAAGATCTAACTGCCTATCAAGTAATGAGCGAAGATCTATTGGCGATCAGCAGTTTCATTGATAGATAGGCGGCATACAAGTTTTCCGAATCTGTAGTAAATAGATGTCTCTAAGCTGAATGCATGGATTTGACTTTTGATTTTGATAGCATAATTCAGCAGTAAAATTCGTCGTCTTAGGGAGAGTGGAGGGTCCTGAGCTTCAGTGTAAAGACTATGGACAGGAGATGTGCGGTAGGCTTCAAGAGTAATGCATAAGCCTTTTTTGCATTGCATTGCAGTGGTTTTCTTTACCATTTTTGTAATTTGGAAGTGACATACGTTGGGACTTTTCGTGGAATTTTTCTCTCAAAATAATCACTCTTATATCACGTGGGTTTTTAAAAAGGTTAGTTTGTTTAGCCTTATTGACTAGAGTATATTGCATTGTACATTTAATCAATAAGGCTAGATAAAAGAACTCTTAAAACCTTTTTTTGGTTATTTAGACAGAAAAATTTACAATTTTTCTTTTACTTTTCTTTACTTCATCTAGTTAAGGAAAACACGCTAACTAAACATGTGTAGGCGTATACAACACCGCACAAAGTCAGTTAATAAAGCCTATGTACACTCTCTTGCTTCAACTACCCTACTCATATTAGTTTTATTCATTTACTTCTCATATTAAGTATATATATATTTTTTTTTCTTTTCATTGCCTCATTTAGAATCCCACAGAACAATTCTCTTACTCTCCATAAATTTAGTATTAATCTGTGTCACACTTTAGTATTAATCTGTGTCCTACTTCACTTCAATTTCTTCTACCCATAATTATTTAAAATTTCCTTTAATTGTCCGTTCGCCGACCGGACTAGCCGGGTGGGTACTCGGGCTTGGATCAAAGTACTGCAAAAATCTTGGGAGGTGCATTATGGCCACAGAAGCCTATGCGCCAACAACTACCAAAAAAAAAAAAAAAAAAAAAAAAAAACTGTCCGTTCTTATTGCATTTAATCATCTTGATGGGATTTGAGCCCGAGCTTTATCGCGGTGTGGAAGGAAGGGCAGTGATCGTAACTACTATGCTACGATTTATATTTAACATAATCTACCCTAGATTTCTGAATGAACACATATTGCCCATTATAAATGATATACTGTATACATGCACTAATTGTAATTTAACGTACAAATCTCAAAACTCGTGTATAGGTAACAAGTGAATGTCTCTGACAATTCATTTTACACAAATGGTATAGGACAAGATTTCCCTAGCTAAACCATGCTTACCAAAGTTCATCAGTTTAGATTAATTATTAAATAATTCGAACGATTAGATTATTCTCGCTTTTGTTACACCTAGAATTTGCCGTGTTAATAGTTAATACGCATAGAGAAACTACCATAAAATAGGTGCACATGGTAGTATACGTCAATCCTCATGGACTGGTCGGTTTGTAGAAAGACCGAATGCCGTTTTTTAAAAGGCCGACTACTGGCCCAAATCATCTCCGAGAATCAGTTGGGTGGACATTATGTATAATAAAGCTTTCTTCTTACAGTTTTCCTGAAAAAGATCGCCGTCATTTTTCATCACGGGTTTGGCCACGCGTCAGAAGAATTTTCCGACGTGGCTGGTCAGCCCCTGTTAAAATGGGCTACCAAAATTTCAAAGGACGATGTACATATTCCACGGCCTTTTTACATTACATCGCTTTACTTCTTTTACCTTGAATTCATATAGCAGCACCCATACTTTGGGAATGTGCCCGCTTTTCTCTTCACTTATGCGGCCGGTGTCCGCAACCACATTACTCCGAATTAATCACGTCCCAGAAAAAATACGGACCATTCAACTACAAACAACTCCGCCAAGAAAATCGGCGCGAGTTCCTCTTACGCAACCCTCTGTTCTCCTGTAAGGATTCCGGTTCCTTCAATAAGGGGCTTTCCCTTTCTCTCCCCTCCCTTCACCAATTAGGCTTGAGGAGAAGATACAGGAATGTCGATTGATATTTCATCTACTCTCGCATTTTCATTAAACTAACATTCTGCTAGCATTCCGGTAATTCCATCTCGATGCTTAATGAAGACTAAATTTGTCAAGTATTAGTATTAATGCTAATTCTTACCGCTCGGAGATTACATGCCACAAGTATTTGCTCCGTATATAATCGCCTTGTACTAGGCAATTCTGATACAGTACTGATTAACACTGAAAGCGTACGTTCATCTCACCAACCCATCCCATCCAACCATTCTTTGGAATTCTGAAGTAAAAAACGCTGACCTAAATTCATCGCAATCTAGACGTAAATAATTTTGTTGCAAGTGCACAATTATTTACGTTTTTGATCCAGTAAATGAATTTATTCCGAAACTGAGCAATTTAAAATTTACATTCCCTCTTCTAACTACAGTTCTAAGTTAATAACTGCAATAAGAGCTTGTGGGCAGTTCTCGGTTCTCATGACTTTCGAAGTAAATAAATACTGTTTCTTTCTATGATGAATAATACTTTCAGTAACAGGGTTTAACACATTACACTCTGCGGTCGGGTAAAAAAAAACATTAGTAGTTCTCATAAAACTAATGATTCACAATTAAGATTTTTCTTTCAAACTAAGTTTCAGAACCATATTTCAACTTCTCCATGAGTCTAAAAGATTTGAGATAGCTAATAACGCTTATTTCAAGATGCAGAAAAAACAGGAAACTAAAAGAAATTACTAATTTCTTTCAGCTAATCTTCCTCGTATGTTTAAACAGAAACAGGTAAGCTTCTCTCAGGTGAACAGCAGTTAGCGGGAGAAGTAGGTAAACAAACTTTATACTCGCCTCCTAGTCCATTAGATTCTGGTGAAGCAGAAACCTAGAAAAGGCTCGAAATTTATGAGAGCAAAAAGAATGGTGGAAAAAATAAAAAAAGAAACCATTAAATTCCTAATGGGAATAAAGAAACCTCGCTTAATGTACTCTTTTAAGTTTCATAATCCAAACCAGGCTGGTCATTAGCGAGCACGAAGATAAACAGAAGATGGGCTCATTTATCAACGTACACACGTAAACCGTTCAGGTGATGTTGGGTGACGTAAAAATCGTAAGGAAGTCATCAATCAATTACAGACTCTCACACCTGCCTCGGACACTTTGCTCGCAGTTTAACAGAGCTAGTATCGCCCAAGGATAGAAAGGGCACGCCTATTTTTGTCCGAAGTAATAAAAGTCCAAGATATTAGTTCTACTTGCACTTTAGCATATTTGTCTGCTTTAAGGAAGGGCAAGATTCGTTTTATTAGAGCAACATTAGTTTTCTTCTATTACAGATTTTTACAGCCATTTCGAGTATTAACTCTAGCAACTGTTGCTATCACAAATCCTTAGCTTTAATTGGAATGATGTATATGGAGCTGGCTCCAGTATTAAATTCCAAAACTTATTGACAAAAAAACTTTTTCCTTTCGCTAATACGGTCCTCTAAGGTTTCGTTTTGTGTATAAATGCTGCGCGATTACGTTCAATGCGCCATGTTTTTTCTTTACTACGATTTTCCCGATGGTCAACACGTTTCCGTTAACCGTGGTTCAAATCCACGTGAAAAGAAGGTACGGCAATGTTCCTGTAGTCTCTATCCTGTCAACTCCTCTCACCGTATGTGGGCGTCCCGTAGTATAAACAGGGAAGGTATTATTATTATTAATTTTTTATGTAAACGTTTCCCTAATGGCGGATGTAATGGATGTAACTTCAAGTTTTTACCCATCTCATGATGCTCTCTTCCATTCTCTCTATATCTAAGCATGCATGCATGCATGCATGTACTGTATTACCTATCATCACGTATGCTTAAGGAATCTGGTTCACCAAAGCTGTTATAGCCTCCAACAGGAAAATACTAGATACCATTCAGCGGTCCATTCCGATTGTTACTACCCGCGATTGCTGTACGGTCAGCACCCACGCCCTTCAGATTCTGGCAGGTGCTCTAATCCTTAATTTGGAGGCAGACAGAAAGGGGCTACTATATCAGCTCTCAAAAGGAGTTTCACATACTATCCTCAACTACACAACCAACCCGGCTAATGGATGTAAGGAAGAGAAGCAACGCTTCTGCAGCAGGAGTGGCAGAGCAGGTGGTCACACTCTACAAAGGGTGAAATTACCCGGAAATTCTTGCCGAATGTAAACATGATCTCCCCCATGGTTCTCACCGGGTTTGTATACAACTTACCGGCCATGGATCTATTAAAGCCAAGCTTTCATCACTTGGCATCATTGAAGATCCAGCTTGTGTTTGTGAGGGAGGGGGGCTGGAAAGCTGGCACCATCTTATGTATGATTGTCCCCTGTATGAGGAGGACCTTCGTTCTATATTAATCACCAAAATCATATACTTACACAGAAATCAGGAAATCCACCTACTGAGCAATATACAGGAGTATACGGCATTTGCAGATTTTGCTCAGGAGCTCTTTGCAAGAAGAAGAAACAATCCTAACCTCCATCCTACGAACATACATGCCGAAGAGCAATCACTGAATGGTGAATAATATACACCCAAATGCTCATATCGAGGCCTACCAACTGTGAAAAAACACCTGGATGCGATTAAACCTTGATGTGACTAAAGCCCCTAAACAAGACACAGACTGAGAACTTCCAATTGTGACAAATACCTGGACAAGACTAAGCCACTGAGGGGACTTGGTCTCCCAACCATGACCTGCACATCTGCAATTGTGACAGTTATTTGGACGTGACTAAAGCACATAAAAGGACCTTGCCTGCCTAGTGGAGTTTACTCCATCTAATAATTTTGAGGACGCTTTCCTCTATGCCTCAATATTTCTTAATACTTCCCCCGCCCCATTTGACTTTCATATTCCCCAATCTCTATCTGTTTTTTTTTTTTTTTTTTTTTTTAATATATAGATCCTATCACTGAAAGCTCAAGCAATTACGTAGCAATTAGAGAATAATGGGCAGCCTAGTTTACCTCCTAGCGGTGTGTACGGGCAACGAAAATTCCCATTAGGGGTCCTGCGGCCAAAATCCAGAATGTAACAACAGAACCCAACATAATACTTCTCACATACCACACAATACTTCTGTCTGGCTTTTAGAGAGTAATGTACACTTCATAAGAGTACTTATACCGCAGTTCAGGGAAACCACCGGTCGCGTCCCCTCCCCAAATACTATGTACACATATTAAATGCAAATAAGTTAATTCGTAACGCACGCGCGCGCGCAGATGAGAGGCCGAAAAGCCTTGAAACGGTACCGTCTGGGTGGTGGTATCCGCAGAGAATAAGTAACATTAGTCTTCACCACTGGCGAGGCGTACCTTACTCGAGGTAGTGCAATATCAAGACAACTCGTTGTGAAGGCATTCACAATATGAGATAAAACAAAAACGATGCCATTTCACCTACTTCGGTGATTTACTACGAACTAAAGTGATACTACGCACCAACTTTTTCGATTAGTTAATACTCTGTAAGGTTAGTTAATACGATTAGTTAATACTCTGTATATAACTGATAAATAACGTATAAGTTAGTGCTCGAGTATCATGTCTATACGGAGCCAACTACTAAGTAGTTGAAAAATGGCATCGTTAAGTATATCTCATATTGTGAATACCTTCACAACGAGTTAACATGATATTGCACTACCTCAAATAAGTAACGCTTCACCAATGGAGAATATTACTGTTACTTATTATAATAATCCAGTTTACTGTCCATGGGCACATATACAAGCGAAGTATCTCTTCAGGCGTGCCACAGGGTGGTGTCTGTTTTTTTTGGTAATTGTTGGCATCGGCTTCTGTGGCCATAATGCACCTCCCAAGGTTTTTGCAGTACTTTGATCCAAGCCCGAGGCGGGATTCGAACCCGCGACCTTTGGGTTGCTAGGCAGGTACTTTACCCACCCGGCTAGCTCGGTCGGCAAGGGGTGGTGTCTTATCTGGGCTCTTGTTTCTGAGACTATACTCTGAGTCTGAGACTATAGACTCAGATGCGAGTGCTAAATCTGCACCAGAACTCCCGTCTAAGAGAGCCAGGAAAAAACGTACCATGATTACGTCTGATTCAGACAATGAATTCCCAGTTAAATTAGCTTCTCAGCGCTTTTCAAAGCAAGCTGGAAAAGAGGGCCCAAAACGGACTGACATAGATGCTGGGGAGCAGATAGCTAAGACAGCAAATGTAAAAACTGTTCGTAAAAAAGGAAAAAAGGAATTGCTAGAATCTAGCTTCGCCAAAATTGGAAACTCAAAATCTGAGGGAACCAATAAAAATGTGGGCAAAGCGTACCCTAAGACCGTGATCAAAAAATGTGATCAGATCTCCAATCTCCAATACTGAAAAGAAAAACTCTCTTACATCGGATACCAGTGAAGTAAAGGTATACAAAAATCCTGATGCACAGGATACCTCAAACTTAAGTTCTCTGAGCAATCAAGAAATTGTACATGAATACTCTGATCTAGATAAAAATCTTGAAAAGGAACAAGCTTTGCCCAAGTCTGACTTGACACAAAACACTTCTTTTGTGGAAGGATTTGATTTTTCTGAACCTCTCGACCCAACAAGGGTATATAATACAATTACAAAAATTAAAAGATCTCTAGGGGTATACTTAGCAGCCGAATCGAGTAAGGTAACAAAGGTTGCCTCTAATTGTATCCAGGGTTTATGGTCAGATTTTGAGGCTGTAACTACTGCACTAATAATTGAGAACGAGCGTTTAAAAGTCAAGGCAGAGGAATTGCAAATAAGAGCAAACCTTTTTGAAAACCTTTTTAAAGAAGATCCTAAAGTTACGTCTTATGCGGACGTTGTTAGAGAACACACTGGAACTTGGGCACAACGTCCGGCTGATCGGACTATCCCCTCAGGAGTTATTACTAAAGAACACAAAAGTGTATCTGAATCCAGAACTACAGAATATGATAAACCCAGGAACAAAAGTGTAGTTAGTAGTGATCCTAACAATATAATAATATTAAAGCCTTCACCTGACAGTTCAATATCCAGTGGTCAGGACATAAAAAACAAGGTCACAGCCACAATAAGGAAAGAGCACAGAAATATCAAGATTAAAAACATTAGATTGTTAAGAAACAATGGTGTTCTAGTCGAAACGACGAACTCTACAGATGCAAAAACCATTTGCAATTCCACAACGCTGACTGGTGTTGGTCTGGCTATGGATAAACCCCGTTTGCAACGCCTCACGGTTATGATATACAATATCCCCAAGGATTATTCCAAAGAGGACATTGTAGAGGATCTCTACATTAAAAACTTGAAAGACTTTGGCTTTAGCTTTGAAGAGGTGAGGCAAGGAATCACTTTCAGGTTCAGTTCTGGTGCAGGAAATCGTGTTACTAACTGGGTCATTGGATTAGCTCCAAAAATATACAAATACATAATGCAAAATGACCGTATTTTTCTGGCGTTCTCCTCACACAGGTTTCGTCATTTTACAGTTGTTTTTAAATGTTTTCGTTGTCTGGGGTATGGACATTCAGCGCAAAACTGTTCGCACAAAACAGTCTCGTGTGGCCATTGTGCCAATGGAGGCCACGTCTTCTCGGAATGCACGCACAAAGAGGAGCCAGCAAAATGTGTCAACTGTAAGAGGAGAAATCGAGATTTTTCAACATTCTGTTCGTGATAGCTGCTGTCCCGAATACATAAGAGCGGTGGAATTGACAGAAAAGAGAACACAATATGAATAATACGGCTAATCCAAATCCTCTTTTGAGCGAAAATTATTCTTACCAGAGCATTAAAATCCTGCAAATTAACGGCCAAAGAGCTAGAGCAGCTATGGACGAGATAAGGGTGGCAGCGTTTGAGAATAAAATGGATATTATTTGTATTCAGGAACCTTATTGCTCTGCACAAATTGGTGGTACAGCATTTAAGCTAATGGGCTTCCCAACTTCTGCAAGAATTGTGCATTCGCTTGACAGTTCGCCCAAGACAGCTATCGTCATTTTGAATAACGATTTGGTGGTCACCTCTATTCCAGGTGAATGTTCTCAGAACGCAGTCTGTGTGCTTGTCTCCTCGAAATTTATAAATTTCTACATCGTTTCTCTCTATTGCCCGCCGTCAGAAGACTTCCAATTGGCTCTGCACAATATAGATAGATTATATACAAAGTTTGCCTCGAAAAACTTGATAATTTCTGGTGATGTAAATGCAAAATCCAATATGTGGAATAGCGGGTTTACTGACCCTCGTGGTTCGGCCCTGGAAGATGTTATTCTTGCTCATGGACTTACTGTTCAAAATTTGCCTAATAAACCCTACACTTTTTCGACCGTCAACGGTGAAAGCAACATTGATATTACTCTGACCTCCGTCAAAATTGATTGTTGTATCTCTCATTGGGATGTTGTCCCAGAGTTAATCAACAGTGACCACCGTGCCATAGTTTATGGTCTTCTTCCTGGGCAGCGAGTCGATGACCTTCAACTTACTGATCTTAGGAGATTTTCCATTAAGACTATTAAATGGAACAAATTTAAAGATTTCCTCTCTGCTGTCTTTACGACAGAAATGATCGAATCCCTTAATATATTAATGGCTGAGGAGATTGTTGATTTTGTTCAAACCCAGTTGTATCTGGCCACGGATTATGCAGCGAAGAAAAAACACAACAAGACAACTCCTGTCCCTTAGTGGAACTCAGATCTTGCAAATTTAAGATCGCAAGTTCAGAAAGCAAGGAAGGAATATCAAAAACACAGACATCTGTCTCAACAGGATGTTCAAGCATACAAGGATTCTTATAGAGATCTTCGAAGGAGATACCACAAAGAAATAGCTAATGCTAAAATAGATTGTTGGCAAGGATTTGTCAAACAGGTTGGAAATTCAGAACCGTGGGGATTAGTTTACAAAATCTCCAGAAACAAATTAATCTGTGGAGAAGTGTACAATACAGTAAGAATAAACGGAGCAGAATCTGAGAACTGGAGCTCCACGGTACATGCTATAGTGTCAAGTCTGTTCCCTAAAGATATTCCAGAGTTGGATACATTGAAGCAAGGCCAGATACGTCTTGAAAACAGTATGTATACGGGTTCAACTGATATTGAGTGTTTTAATCTGTTGGAGTTTGGTTCTGCCATAGCTAGACTAAACAGCAAAAAATGCCCCGGAATTGACCTTGTGGAGAATCTTGTTATCGTCAAGTTTTTCAACTTATACCCACAAGTACTGCTAAATCTCTTGAACAAATGCCTCCTGGAAGGATACTTTCCAAATCAGTGGAAATTGGCATTGCTCAAGATTCTTCACAAGACAGGGAAAAACACATCCGATCCCCGTGCTTACAGGCCAATTTCCTTACTTGCTAATCTGGGAAAGTTATATGAACGTCTTCTGGCTCCCAGAATACTAAAGAAATTTGAGGAAAACCAACTATGTTCAAACTGTCAGTTTGGCTTCAAAAAAAAGGAGGTCCACCGACGATGCTATTCTTACGTTGACGAACTTTATCCAGAATTCATCTTCTAAATATGTTTTGGCAATTTTTGTGGACTTTGAGGGCGCTTTCGACTCCCTCTGGTGGAAGAGGACCCTCAGGTCTTTAAGGCTGGCTAAATGTGATAATTATGTGTACAGGGTACTGAGATCATACTTTAATGAGAGATACATCATGGTCAAGGCAAAGCATCTGTCTTACAAGGCCCAGGTTTCGAGAGGATGCCCCCAGGGGTCTGTGTTGGGGCCTCTCCTCTGGAATGCCGTACTAGATCAGTGGCTCACGAAAACACACGAGGATTCTCTAAAGGTGGCCTACGCCGATGATCTCGTTATTGCCATAGAAGGAAGGTCACGTAAGGTATTAGAGGACAAAATTCAACCCATCTTAGATGACTTAGTGGCACGGGCTGACATCAACAAGCTCAAGATATCTCCGAGTAAAACAAATTTCATGACATTTAAAAACCACTTTAATTATGGAAGACCACCAAGAATTCAACTGAATGGTTTACGGATACCTTATGTTCCTCAAAACAAATATCTTGGCATAATTCTCGATAATAAATTAACCTTTCTCCCTGATGTCACCAAACTGAAGGAAAAAATTAGAAAGTTTACTGCTTCGGTCATAAAAATCTCCAAAAGAGACTGGGGTTTGAATAAAAAGACCATGAAACTATATTATAAAGCAATATTTCTGCCTATAGTATCGTACGGAGCAGGTATTTGGCATCAGAACGTCGTTAAGGTGAAAATTAAAAATAAGCTACTGTCAATTCAAAGAACAATGCTTCTGGCACTAAACAATGCCCCTCGTACAGTATCAAACAATGCCCTCCAAATCCTTGGAGAACTGCCTTTAGATTTATTTATCTTATACCGTGGCATGATTTATAAACATAAGAAAGGACTGCAGGTATCTCTTATGGGAACTACAACCGACCCAGTTAGTAACTTAAAGACAGAACGGAAAAGATTATGGAGTGAAATGGTTAGTATTTGGCAAAGTAGATGGAATGAGTCTGTGCACGGTGAAGTCACAAAGAAGTATATTGAAAATGTTGAGTTTGCTTCTACTCAACCTTCTGTTTCGTGGTTTGCACCAAGCATGTTTACGACGTATTTATTAACAGGCCATGGATCTCTGAGGGCCAAACTATTCGACAGAGGTTTGGAGCCGGATCCTTTTTGCACCTGTGGTCAAATGGAAGACTGGATCCATGTCTTACTGTTTTGTCCGCAATATACAGACCATCGAGTATTCCTACTTAATCAGGTTCCAGGTCTAGCTGAGGACAATGTGAAAATACTAGTTGAGAACAAAACAAACTTTGAGACTTTCCAGACTTTGCAGAATCGGTCTTTAAGAAAAGACTTCAACTAAGAACTCAAATCCAAAATCGAATATAAATCTGATAGCTGAGAAGTTAATATATATGTTTGTATTCCATTAAATATAAATAGGATGATTTGTAAGATATGTAAATTGAATTGTATTGCTAGGATTTAGAGTTAAAATTCTATTATCTTTTGCACAAATGTAAATATTTACTTCGCTAAGTTTATTGGAGTTTCCAAACTGGCTTGTATCTGCAGAGGCTTGGATTTTTTTTTTTTTTTTTTTTTTTTGCTGGTTTCCAGGTTTGGGCAACCTGGAGACGGGATTGCTGGCACCCACCGGTATTGCACTATCTCCGGTGGGTGCGGGATTTGTGCCCAAGGCACTAAAGGTAATAGTAGACGCAGGCAGCGGCTGCATAGGTGTTGGCTGCTCCCTGGTGGCAAGGTGGACGTACACAAGCGATAAAAAGCTTTGCAGAGTTTCTGCACCAACACAGACGTGCAAGGTGGAGATGGGCTAAGGCCTAGGAGCCACCCTTGATACAGGTAAAACACAAACACACATGTGTTCGTATATAATACAGTGTATATATATATATATATTTTTTATATATGTATAATGAAAATGCTAATGTATATAAAATGTATATATATCTTCTCTGTAAGTTTTTGTATATAATCTGTAAAGAATTGTGTGTACAAATAAATGGAAAAAAAATGGAATGGGCTCTTGTTTACAGCACTTATCTCTCCACGTGTTGAGTCCAGGTATGATATTTTATGTTATGCAGATGATATAAAGCTCCTCACATCGATGTCTCCATATGATGATCTTCTCACATACCACACACAAGTATTGTGTGTGGTATGTGAGAAGAAATTGAAAACTACCTCAACCAGTTTGGATTAAAAATAAACCCAGAGAAATCTGAATTTATGATATTCTCTTTAAATAAAACGCCCTCTTATATTCAGCCAATTCTGTGTAATTCTCCTATTCCCATGTCAATAAACATACTGATCTCGGGGTTGTGTTTGATCCTAAGCACTGCTTCAGTTACCACATAGACAAGCCCCTCACTCTCGCAGCTCGAGTCCGATGGATTGCCAAACAGCATTTACGTTATATTAATGAAGTCACAACTACTAGAAAATATATAAAACCACAGTATACTCTCAGCTTTTATATGCTGCAGAGGTATGGGCACGAGCTGCCACTAGCACAATCAGGCCACTTTTTTCTTCTGAGTTTTGGCTCTCATCCATGATACATGTTAAAATGGACCACAAACAAACATAAACCTCCTGCACAGCTAACGACAACTGAAATGGCCAGTTTGATTCAAATTCACAGGTTCCCCACCCTGATTAGGATGAAACGTCTTATCATGACTATCAAAATGATGGTTGGCGAGATTTCGGCACCATCATTCTGGGACCTGTGGTCATGGAGAGTCCCTCAGAGCGACTCCAACTCTAAGCCCACATCTCAGCCGTCTCCACCTATCCGATAGGTTCCTGACTTTTCAGCTACTTTCATGTGCCCAGGCCTTCGATGCTGACCATAATAAGTTCGCTTCTGACAGGGAATACAGACGTCGCATCCTTGAATTGTACTTCCCTGTCCCTGATCCTTCTCTTCGAAGCTCGGCTTAATGCCGCAAGCCAACAATACCACTTGATGTGAAGATGGCATACTAATATCTCTGTATGACGGAGAGTGATTAGTATTTGTAGAGGAATAGGATGCAAGCATCATCCAAAAAAAAAAAAAAATAATAAAAAACGGTTCCCATTTCACCTCTCCATTCGTTCCAAATACCTGTCCAGCTCAGCCTTAAATTTATTTAGGCTATCAACTTCCACAACAAAGGATGGAATTCTGTTCCACCAACCAATTACCCGCTGGCTAAAGGCAAGCTTCCACCTGCCGCCTGTCTTTCCTCAATTTGAATTTATGCCCTCTCAGGTGATTATTCTGAGCAAGAGGAAGAATCCGATCAGCATTGAGCATGCTCAAACCATTCAAGGCTTTATACACCTCAATCAGATCACCTCGCAGGTGCATAGTCTCCAGACACTGTAATTTGCAAAATTTAAGCCTTTCTTCATAAGAGCAACTCTTTGTTCCATTCACTAATCTTGTTGCCCTTTTCTGTTCTCGTTCCAACAGCTCTACGTCTTTCTTAAAATGAGGCCTCCAGACCTGTATACAGTACTCAAGATGACCTGCCCATTGCCTTATACAAGAGTATAATCACCTCCTTATCCCTGCTAGAAAAATTCCTGTATATCATTGACAAGATACTATGAGCTACTCTTCCAGACCGTCTGCACTGCTCAGAAAACTTCATATCTGCCTCCACAATTACCCCCAGGTCCTTTTCGTTCTCTACCACTGTCAGTGTAGTACCACAGAGTTGATACGTCACTCTGAGGTTACTGCTTCCCATATGTAGTACTTTACATTTGTCAATGTTAAACTTCATTTGCCACCTCTCAGCCCATCTGCTCAACTTTTCTAGATCCTGTTGCAGCAGTGTACTGTCATTAGTGTCCTTAACAACCCTGCCAACCTTCATATCGTCTGCAAACTTGGACATTAAGCATACCATCATCAATATCATTTATAAATACAGTAAACAACAATGGACCCAACACTGAACCCTGAGGGACTCCACTCATAACATTAGTCCACTATTAGCAGTGTGTATTGATTACCACTCTATCTTCTCCCACTCAGCCATCCCTTTATCCATAGCAGCAATTTGCCTCCAATTTGTTCAGCAGTATTTCATGTGCAACAGTATCAAAAGTCTTTCTAAGATTCAAATACTGTATATGATATCAAAGTTGTTCCCTGCATCCAGTACCTTTGTGACCACATCATAGTATCTAATGAAATTGGTCAGGCAAGACTTACCCTTAACAAAACCATGCTATGTCCGAGCTATAACCGAAGTCTTGTCTAGATGAACCTGCAGTGCTTCTTTAATCAGTGCCTCCATTAATTTTCCTGGAAAAGAAGTTAAACTAACAGGTCTATAATTACATGTGTCGCCCTTTGATCCTCCTTGAATTGGGGTCACATTTGCATGTCTCCAGTCCATGGGTATCTCCGTTGAGTCCAAAGAAGCTCTCATAATTATGGCTAAGGGTTTGCTTACTTCCTTTGCTGCCTCCTTTAATATAACTGGATAGATCCCATTCACCCCGGGTGCCTTTTTTTATGTTTATCTTCAACAATTTCTCCTCCACTTTCCCCTCATTTATTACAAAATCATCAAGCTCACTGCCAGAGATTAACTCATCTCTGGCATTCCCCCACCCCCTGATTAACTCTTCATGGGTGAATGTAGATGCAAAATACTCATCTAGTTTGTTATCCACCTGAGCATAATCATCAACAGAACTATCAATATCCAGTGGAACAATCTTATTCATCCCTTTCCTTTTAGAGTTTACATAGGTAAAGAACTCTTTGCTGTTTTTCTTTGCATCCTTTGACAAGGATTTCTCATAATCTGCCTTTGCCTGCCGAATCTCCTTTGTGATTTGGTTACAGACCAGCTTATATCTATCATAAGCTTCCATGTCACCCATTAATTTATACAGGGTGTTTCAGTTAAACGTTTCAGAACTTCTAAGAGGGGTAGGGTACATCCTGACAACTCGAAATCATATAGCAATGTGGGGTCGTTTTCATAATACATGAAAAAAAGCAAAAGGTACATGTATTAAAGTAAGTGTTCGAAGTTTCTTCCACGGGCTACAATGCACGCCTCACATCTCCGAGGCATGGACATCCGAACATTCTGGAATACTCCAGGCGAATTTCGAATTTCTTCGGCAGCTACTGCGATTCTTGCAACCAGCTCCTCAGCATTGTCAACAGGGTGTCATAAACTAGCGATTTCATATGACCCCAGAAATAAAAATCAAGACATGATAGGTCGGGTGACCGAGCAGGCCAACGCACGGGACCACCACGTCCGATCCACTGTTGACCAAATGTGACATCCAGGTAGTTACGAACATCTCCGCTATAATGGGCTGGGGCTCCATCGTGTTGGAACCACATTGTCTGTTGCGTGGATGCAGAAATCTGTTCATCTCTCAAAAGTTGTGGCAATACTTGCTGCAGAAAGATCACGTAGATAGGTCCGGTTAGACGACCCGGTAACAGGTAAGGTCCGATGAGGTGATCTCCCATAATACCGGCCCATACATTGACCGAAAATCGAATCTGTGCTGCACGACGTCGTATTGCATGCAGGTTCTCGACCGCCCAGATATGGTCGTTATGCGTGTTGAAAATTCCCTCCCTTGTGACGGATGCCTCATCGGAAAACAACACTTCAGCAGGAAAAAGGGGATTTGTAGCACATTTTCCAAGGAACCACTGTGCGAAAGCAATACGAGGTTGAAGAAACTTCGAACACTTACTTTAATCCATGTACCTTTTGCTTCTTTTCATGTATTATTAAAACGATTTCTCACTTACGGTCTCTTTTATTTTTATGGTGCTTCTGTGTACAACACCGCTTCAGGAAAGCATTTCCGACCCCACATTGCTATATGATTTCGAGTTGTCAGGATGTACCCTACCCCTCCTAGAAGTTCTGAAACGTTTAACTGAAACACCCTGTATGTATCCCATGCATTTTTCTTCTCTGCCATATGTCTCATTAGTTCATCTGACATCCATTTAGGCCTAAACCTTGAACAATATTTCTTAGTTGGTATGTAAAGCCTAGTAGCTTCCAAGATTAATTCTTTGAATTCTTCCCATTTTGAATTTGCTGTTGGTAACATCATTAGTTGGTCCCACTGTATAGAATTTAAATACTGTCTCAGACCACCATAGTCGCCTTTACGAAAGCAAAAACCCTTCCTTTTACCCCTGATGGTAGATACCTCCTTGAGTAAATCCCACTTCAACACACTGTGATCACTGCCACCTAGTGGTTCCTTTATCTTTATCTGCAGATTCTTAATGCATGAAGAATCACTACTGATAATCAGATCAAGAGTATTGCTTCCTATAGTTGCCTCCCGAACATGGTTCATCCAATAAATCCACAAAAGCCTTGCTAGTGTGTGAGTGACCAACCCACAAATTCTAGTCAATATATGTAAACTTAAGATTCCCCATTATAAGACACCCTGATTTACTGGCCCACTATTTCAATTTCCCTGTAGAGTTTAATATTATACCCATCAGAATCATTAGGCTTATAGCACACTCCTACTCTCAATTTTGATCTCCCAATGCTTATGTCAAACCAAACTGACTCAACACTGCACTGTCCAGCGATGTCGACTGGCTTCACTTCCTTGGATTTTGTGTGTTTCTGAACTAATAGCATAACCCCTCCTCCCTTCCTGTCCTTTCTGTAGACGTTGTAATCCCCAAATTCCAGTTCTGCATTCCTTATATCTGCGTGACACCATGTCTCTGATATCCCAACAATATCTGCCTTTGATGTTTTGAGCAATAGAACTTAAATAGAAAGGGTGCAAGAATATTTGCTGATGCTATCGAGGCAGTGTTAGGTGGGTCGGAAAACTGCTAGTTTGGGGGGATACAAAGACTAATAGTTTAACAGTAACCGCAGGCAGAGGTGAAGGTGATTCTTGCAGAACTTCTATTAGAATAAGAAGCGACCTGGAGCGAGGGGTGTTGGGGGTTTCAGGGACGGATGGCAGTCATCATGGAATAGTTGGGTATATGGGATGTGTTAGGGTAACAAGGAATAGGCATAGGAGCATGTATGCTTGCATGTATACCAATGCTAGAAGTATAGTAAATAAATTTGATGAATTTGAAGTGTTGGTCAAGACATCAAAGGCGGATATTGTTGGGATAGCAGAGACGTGGTGTCACAAAGATATAAGGAATGCAGAACTGGAATTTGGGGAGTACAATGTGTACAGAAAGGATAGACAGGACAGAAAGGGAGGGGGTGTTATGCTGTTAATTAAGAAAAACATAAAATCAAAGGACGTGCACCCAGTTAATATAGATGAACAGTGCTCTGTTGAGTCAGTTTGGTGTGAAATAAGCACTGCGAAAGGAAAAATAAGAGTAGGAGTGTGTTATAGGCCTAATGACTTGAATGAGTACAATGAACAATTGAACAGAGAAATAGAGTGGGCCAGTAAATCAGAATGTCTTATAATGGGGGATTTTAACTTCCCAGATATTGACTGGAACTTGTGGATTGGTCACTCACACACTAGTCAGACTTTTGTGGATTTATCGGATGATTGTTTTCTGCAGCAGCATGTTCGAGAGGCAACCAGAGAAAGTAACACTCTTGATCTGGTTATCAGCAGTGATCATTCGTGTATTAAGAATTTGCAGATAAAGGAACCACTAGGTGGCAGTGATCACAGTGTGCTGAAGTGGGATTTACTCAAAGAGGTAACTACCGTCAGGGGTAAAGGAAAGGGCTTTTGCTTCCGTAAAGGGGAGTACAGTGGTCTCAGACAGTTTTTAAATTCTGTACAGTGGGATCAACTGACGATGTTACAAACAGTAAATTCTAAGTGGGAAGCATTCAAGGAATTAATCGTGGAAGCTACTAGACTTTATATACCGATTAAGAAATATCTTTCAAGGTTTAGGCCTAAATGGTTATCAAATGAACTAATGAGACTCGTGACAGAGAAGAAAAATGCATGGGATGCATATAAATTATCAAGTGACGCAGAAGCCTGTGGCAGATATAAGCTAGTCTGTAATCAGGTCACAAAGGAGGTTCGGCAGGCGAGGGCGGATTACGAGAAATCTTTGGCAAAAGATGCTAAGAAAAACAGCAAGGATTTCTTTACTTATATAAACTCTAAAAGGAAGGGGATGAATCTGATTGGGCCACTTGACATCGATGGTTCGACTGTTGATGATCCTGCTCAGATAGCAAACAAACTGAATGAGTATTTTGCATCTACATTCACACGTGAGGAATTATTACAGTTTGAAAATGGAAGAAGGTTATCAAATTGTAGCAGTGTGCTTAATGATTTTGTAATAACTGAGAGCAAAGTGGAGGAGAAATTGTTGAAGTTAAACATAAGAAAGGCACCTGGGGTGGATGGGATCTATCCAGTTATTTTAAAGGAGGCGGCAAAGCAACTAAGCAAACCCTTAGCCATAATTATGAGAGCATCCTTGGACTCAGGGGAGGTTCCCACGGACTGGAGATATGCAAATGTGTCCCCAATTCACAAAGGTGGATCGAAGGGTGACACGAGTAATTACAGACCAGTTATTTTAACTTCTGTTCAGGGTAAAATAATGGAGTCACTGGTTAAAGATGCATTGCAGGATCATCTTGACAAGACTGCAGCAATAATTCAAACACAGCATGGGTTTGGTAAGGGATAGTCTTGTCTGACAAATTTGATTGGTTATTATGATGTGGTCACAAAGGAACTGGATGCAACAAATAATTATGATATCATATACTTGGATTTCAGGAAAGCTTTTGACACTGTTGCGCATGGAAGACTACTGTACAAATTGGAGCAGAATGGTATTAAGGGTAAGTTGCTACAATGGATAAAAGGATGGTTAAGTGGGAGAAGACAGAGGGTGGTAATCAATGGGTGCTGCTCTTCGTGGACTAATGTTATTAGTGGAGTCCCACAGGGTTCGGTGTTGGGTCCACTGTTGTTTTGTGTATTTATTAATGATATTGATGAAGGTATATCAGGCTTAATGTCGAAGTTTGCAGATGACACAAAGGTTGGCAGGGTTGTTAATGACAGTAATGGCAGTGTGCTACTGCAACAGGATCTAGATAATTTGGGCAGATGGGCTAAGAAGTGGCAACTGAAGTTCAACCTTGACAAATGCAAAGTACTGCATATGGGTAGAAGTAACCCCAGAGAAACGTACCAACTGTGTGGTACTACACTTAAGGTGGTAGAAAATGAAAAAGACCTGGGAGTAATTGTGCAGTCAGATATGAAGTTTTCTGAGCAATGCAGACAGGCTGCTAGGGCAGGTCATGGTGTTTTGTCAATGATATATAGGAATTTTGCTAGCAGGGAAAAGGAGGTGATTGTCCCTCTGTATAAGACAATGGTCAGGCCACGCCTTGAGTACTGCGTACAGGTCTGGAGGTCTCATTTTAGGAAGGATGTAGATTTGCTTGAGCGTGTACAGAGAAGAGCAACACGATTGATGAGGGGAATGAAGGGATTCTCTTACCAAGAGAGGCTTAAGTTCTGCAAATTGCAGTGGCTGGAGACTAGGCACCTGCGCGGTGATCTGATTGAGGTCTATAAGGCCTTGAATGGGTTGAGCACGCTGAATTCTGATGGGATCCTTCCACTTGTTCAGATTACGAACCTACGGGGACATAAGTTCAAATTAAGAAAGGACAGATGTAGAATAGATGTGCGGAAATTTGCCTTTAGCCAGCGGGTGGTTAATTGCTGGAACAAACTTCCATCTGTCGTTGTGGAAGTTGATAGGTTAAATAAATTTAAGGAGGAACTGGACAGGCATTTGGAGGGAATGGTGTGATTTTTTTTTTTTTTTTTTTGGCTGATGCTGCAAAAGCTCCTACACTTGCTTTCTTGCATCATGTGCCACTACTACTACTACTACTACTACTAATACCTCAAATTCATCAAATTTATTTACTGAACTCCTAGCATTGGTGTACACGCAAGTATACATGCACCTGTTCTTTTTCTTAGCTACCTTAACACAACCTATGTGTTTATTTGTACCCCAATGATTCCCAGCAGTCTCTGAAATACCCTGCATCTTGTTTTCCAGGCTGCTGCTCATTCCAATAGAAGCAATGAAAGAATCACTTTCACCTCTGCCGGTGGTTACTGTTAATCTTAGTCCTTGTATCCTCCCAATCTAGCAGTTTTCCGACCCACCTAACACTGACTCGATAGCATCAGCAAATATTCTTGCACCCTTTCTATTTAGTGGAGCCCATCCCTGTTGAAGCAGTCTCTCCTGTTAATATGTACAGACCAGGCTGAAAAAAATTCTACCCCTTGACCGTTGCACAATATTTATACGAAATTTATTTATTAAAACGAAAACAAATAAAAAATTGAAAATCTTACATTACAATAAGAAATAATTAACAATAATTAAAAATTAAATTAACACAATTAAAAATCAATTTAACGGAATTAAAAATTAAATAAAAAATTAATTTAGCGAAAAAAATTCAAAACAATTTTCTTTCCTGAAGCTGACAATGCTTATCAACGTAGAACGTATTGAGCATTATAGCTCTGTTTCATACTAGCTATCAATAATGTATGCATCAATATAAATTCAGATGATACAGCTAGGTATCCTCTTAAAATAACTTCCACGGTGCGAGGCTTTATATCTCTCAAAGTACTGATATGTGAGTTTAAATTTTGAAATATTCTTGTATGATGCGTGCGCCTGTTATATCAGATGTTAGCTTTCCATAATGGCATTGTTTGAGTGTTTCAGAGAAACACTCCTACTTTTAAGCTGTGTGTTTTTCAAATATAGAAATTATTTATTTTTAATATTAAAAAATATTAAACAGAATAAATATTTGTTAATCGAACAAGTTAGTGGCAAGCATTTTAGTTCGCAGTAAACCACTGAAGTAGGTCAAATGGCATTGTTTCTGTTATATCTGATACTGTGAGTGCCTTTACAACGATTTGCCCTGATATTGCACTACATCCAATAAGCAACGCTTCGCCAATGGAGAAGACAAATGTTACTTATTCTCGGCAGATACTACCACCACCTAGGGGTTGTGGGGTGATGGTATCCGCCGAGAATCCATCGGCGAAGTGTTGCCCATTCGAGAATCCATTTGAACTTTGCTTGTTCGAGGTAGTTAAATATCAGGGCAATTCATTCTGAAGGCACTCATAATATGAGATATAACAAAAACTATGCCAATTCATCTACTTCGGTGGTTTACCACGAACTAAAATGATGCTATGCACTAACGTGCAGCAGGACAAGTCGTAGTCTGAGGCTTTCAGCGCTAAAACATTTTAATAGAAACATTTTGATATAATGGAAGTGACATATTGCAATTGTTTTCATCGATATCCATAATTGGATACACAGACCATAGGGTTAAGTTCAGATGGCTGTGAACAGTTCTAAATTACTTAGTGGATAGTTGCTCTGTAATTGTGAGCTTTTAAGGTGTGTTGAAACTCTGAAGGAGCTCATTCTTCCAACTAATGGGTTTAATGAACAGAATGGTAGGAAATTAGAAATCCACAGTTTAAAAAAAAGTTTCCCATAGGCAGAGTAAAATATTTATAAATTCTGAAATAGTACTTAAAAATGATCTTTAATTTATGTATGTGAATCTTTTCATTTTTATTAGTGTAGTTAATATTTCATACCCTTAGGTCATTTCCCCTTCTAAGAAGTTTTCCTGCGTAAGAAGTTCTAAACCTCCAGTCCCTTTAAAAATTTCTTATCCGGGTTCTATTGTATATTCATCCCACGAATTTTCTTTCTTCTTTGGTACTAGTCTCATTAGCTCTCCTGACATCCATTTAAGTCTAAACCTTGAACAATATCTGTTAGTTGTAAAAAGATAAGTAGCTTCTACGATTACTTCACTGAATGATTCCCATTAGAATTTGCAGTTGGTATCGTCATCACGTGATCCCACTGAAAAGAATTTAAATTGCCTAAGCCTATGCTTTCTATATCTCTTCCCTTTCTATATATCTCTTCCCTATATCTCTTCTTTCTATATCTCTTCCCTTTATCCTTAACAATATTCACATCTTTAAGAAAATCCCACATCAACATATTGTAATCATTGCCATATAGTGGTTCCCTTATCTGGATACTCTTACTGCACGAGTGGTGACTTCTGATAATCAGATCAAGGGTTGTCTACTCTCTTTACATTTTGGTATAGAAAGCAGTCGTCAAATGTCCAGAAAAGCTCTGCTGCTGTGTAAACCATGGAAGTGCCAGTAATTATCTGGAATATCCCCATTAGAAGATAATCTGTTTGCTGGCCTACTCTATTTATGCGTAGGGTTGTTCGTTATACTCATAGAAGTCATTTAGCCTATAACATACTCGTACTTTCATTTTTGTTTTCGCAGTACTTATGTCACACCAGACTAACTCAACGTTACACTGGTCATTCACAGCAACTAGATGCGCTACCTTAGATTTTAATTGCTTCCTAACGAAGGACATAACTCCTCCCTTCCATCCTATCTGCACTCCGCACATTCAAATGCTGCGTCCCTTAGGTCTGAGTGGTACAATGTTTCAAATATCTTTACAATATCGGCATTTACTTATTTAAACCACACTTCAGATTCATCGAATTTGTTTACTATACGCCTAGCATTGGTGTACAAGCAAGTATACGTGAGCCTGGTTTTGTTCTTAGTAACCATAACATGGGCCATGTATCTGTTTGTTACATGAGAGTCCCCCCCCAGCAGACCTGACTATCACCAACGACTTTTGCTGGGGGTGGGGGGGAGGACTCTCATGTAACAAACAGATACATGGCCCATGTTATGGTTACTAAGAACAAAATTATTAGAATATGTATCCTTCTAAGCTAGCAGTTTTCCAACACACCTAACACCGTCTCGACAGCAGCAGTAAATGTTCTTGTACCCCTTCTATTTAATTGTATCCCATCACATTTTCTCCTATTAACAAGTGTAGACCTTGCTGTGAAAAATTCTGACCAGTGAGCCTTGCACAGTCTCTGGGCACTAAATAATTTATAAGGCTTTCACATCATGTATTCCCTCCTAACGTATCTGAGCAGAATTACAGACACTTTCAAATTTAATCCTAATTCGCGACTTTCTCTTTGAAATTTAAGTTTCTCCAGTCCGACTTTCCTAACAGTGAGTAATTTTTATTTGTGATTTTAATGTTCACAACTCCAGCTGGTTTCCGTTTGCTACTCAAACGGACACAGCTGGTCGAGATGCTAAGGCTTTTGCAATTACTGATCTTGCACAAATTGTTCATTTAACTACCAGAATACCAGACACTCTTGATCTTTTTCTCACAAACAAGATCTTTTTCTCCTTTCCAAATACACGGTCAACGTGAGTGGTCCTCTAGTCATCTCAGATCACAACTCGCTGATGGTCTCTTCTCCAATGCAGACTTCCTCTTGTAGCCATTCTCAACCGTATCTTGTTTGCCATTAAAAGAATCCAAAATGGGATGATCTGCGAGATTTCTTTACGACCTCCTACCATTCCCATTATACTCCATTCAATACCCCCTGTGGTTTTCCATTAAAAACGATGTCAGAAGAATTTTGAACAGTCGTGATGGTATTTCTCCACTTGTTCTCAAAACTTGTCCTCCTGAACATACTCCTGTGTCGCATTTTTACACTTTCTTATTCTACCGGTGTTTTCCCTTCTGCTTAGCAATTTGCTCATATCCAGCGAGGTCCTAAAAAGCGTGAAAAATCCCTCCCACTGCATGTATTTTTTTTTTTTTTTTTTTTGGTAGTTATTGGCGCATAGGCTTCTGTGGCCATAATGCAATTACTGATCTTGCACAAATTGTTCATTTAACTACCAGAATACCAGACACTCTTGATCTTTTTCTCACAAACAAGATCTTTTTCTCCTTTCCAAATACACGGTCAACGTGAGTGGTCCTCTAGTCATCTCAGATCCCGGCAACACAGAGTCTACCAATAGGACTGACAGGCCTAGTCCGCGTCCTCATAAGTTTATAAATAGAAAGTAGATCCTGGCTGCCTCCACGTGGCTAGGGACGGGAGTGGGGGCTGGGACACAACTCTGCCCGCAGCCCCTTACTGCTAAATGCCAGGTGCCGGCTAACACACAACGCAAACACAACACTACTGCACACCTAACTCAAAATTTCATCTATTAGATGCAAAAATTTTTTTTTTTTTTTTCTTCAAAATTCAAAAATTTAAAATTTAAATTTTTTTTTTTTTTTTTTTTTTTCAGCCGGCAATTGGCGAAAAAGCCTAACAAACGGCGGATATAGGGGACACCCTGGAAGCCGCCATTAGCTTACAAATACACTTTGTGGCCATAATGCACCTCCCAAGGTTTTTGCAGTACTTTGATCCAAGCCCGAGGCGGGAATCGAACCCGCGACCTTTGGGTTGCCAGGCAGGCACTTTACCCACCTGGCTAACCCGGTCGGCCCACTGCATGTACTTGTACGATTTCGAAAGTAATGGAGAAATCTGTCAACCGCCAACCGCAAAATTATCTAGAAACCTTCGATCTGATCAATGATCGCAAGTATGGATTCCATCAGGGTCTGATGAACTTATGTAGCCGCCTGGGGTATAAACAGAAAAGTTATTTTTATATCTTTTCAATGCAGTATCAGATTCTCTGGACATCTGGAAAAGCCTTATAAGAATCTCTTTACTTGACACACAGACAAAAACCCTTAATGTTCGTTCACTATTCTAACTGCAGTACGCACACAACCGTATCTTTTCTGGCCTTAAGAAAATAACTGTGCGCGCGCACATGACCGAACAAAGCTTTTTTGTTTTTATGCAGAAATAAGCTTGTTTGCGGTCTTTATGAAAGCGTGGTGAACTGATATTCATAATCAAATTAACCTCTTGATCCTTCATTAACCATGAAGTGCTTCTGCATTATTGAACTGCCAGCTACGATCATCAAATGCTCGCTATTTGTAAGAAGCGAACACGAGGTGCTTTTGTTTTGAATATTGCATCCTTTGGTACTTCAAAACTTTGTGATTCCTTCAATGAACAACCAAGATAGAGTACCTCGTTATCACTTCTCTAATAACAGCAAAAACTATGAGCAATGACCGCAGCTCAATACTTATCACGATCGAATTATCGCTGTATAAACATCCCATCCTTCACAAAGGCATCAAACTTCTTTTAGTTTTTAAATCTCTGAAGCTTTCCTTTGTAATGACATTTTTGTAATTAGCAAGATTTTATCGGCTGCTTTCTGAACAATAAAACACCACACTGCTAAACACTGCAGTATTAGCAACTATTGTCACAATTCCAGTGAACAACTAGATAGGGACATGCACAGCTTACAGCGACCACTTATAAAGTATTGTCGCTTCTAAATGGCCTCTTTTTGTTATTACAATGGTTTATTTATCAACCTACTGGGTAAATGCAGCAACATCACCCTTGTTTCTAGATGTGGATTAAAGAAAACACAAAAGTTCATTGTCTCATGGCACGGAATACTGATGAAAGAATACGACGAAATTTAAAGCGAAGTTTCAAAGTTTATTAAACAAGCAAACAAATTGGGAATTTGTTTTCACGTTACTCCGACTATAATTCTCCACAATTTATTGATAGAAATTTGATGGAACAATCCAAGCAAATTGCTATTCAGTTCAATTCTTAATCCCAAGGGCATCTATGCACGCAAAAATAAGGACATCTTACTAGAGAGCAACCCAAAATGCTCTTGTTTATACTCCGCAACGATCACTAGCGTTTACAATAAATTATCAATACAAACATTAATTCAATCGTATTTAGCAGTCATGGGCTTGAACCCCGGTCCACTCAAAGAGAGCGTGCTCCTGAACTGTCGCCTCCGACCACTCGGCTACATCAGGCCTAACTGTTTAGACCGATCTTTGGTTAGCTTACATGTCGTAATGCGACCCAATTTCAAGAGTGGGGAGACAAATCGCGGTTATAAAGGAAACTAATGATGGTGTAGCAGCTAGGTAATGAGTAATAAGGAATTAGTCAAGAAAGAGCACTATTAGCATTAGTAGAGGCATATGATGCAAGAAAGTAAGCTTATATACCATCAGCTAAAAAATAAAAAAATAAAATAAAATAAAATAAAAAAAACACTTCCCGATTCAACCATCTATTCACTCCAAACGTTTGTCTAGTTCAGCTTAAAATTTATTTAAGTTGTCAACTGCCAACTTTTTTAGTAGAAACAGATGGAAGTTTGTTCCAGCAATCAACCACCCACTAATCAAAGGCAAATTTCCGCACATCTATTCTAACAATGTCTAGAATAGACATTGTTAGAATAGATGTCTTTCCTCAATTTCAATTTATGCCCCCTCAGGTGCGGCATCTAAGAAGAATTCCATCAGCATTGAGCTTGCTCAAACCACTGAAGGCCTTATGCACCTCAATCAGATCACCTCGTAGGTACTAGTCTCCAGACGCTGGAATTTGCAGAAGTTAAGCCTTTCTTGGTAACAGTAACCCTTTATTCCACTCGCTAATCTCGTTGCCCTGTACGCGTTCTAGCAGCTCTACATTTTTCATAAAACGAGGCCTCCAGACCTGAATACAGTAGTCAAGGTGTGGCCTGACCTTTGTCTTATACAAGGAAATAATAACCTCTTTATCCCTGCTAGCAAAATTCCTATATACCATTGACAAGAACCCATGAGCTACTCCTGCAGACTGTCTGCAGTGCTCAGAAAACCTCACATCTAACTGCACAATTACCCCCAGGTCTTTTTCATTCTCCACTACCCTAAATGTAGTGCAGGACAATTGGTATGTTACCCTGGGGTTAATGCTACCCATATGCAGTACTTTGCATTTGGCAATGTTAAACTTCAGTTGCCACCTCTCAGTCCATCTGCTCAACTTTTCTAGATCCTTCTGCAGTAGCGTACCGTCTTTACTGTCATTAACAACCCTACCAAACTTCGTATCGTCTCGTCTACAAACTTGGACATTAAGCCTGATATACCTTCATCAATATCATTGATAAATACAGAAAACAACAATGGGCGCAACACGGACCCCGGGGAATTCGGCTAATAACATTAGTCCAGAAGAGCAGTGTTTATTAATTTACACTCTCTGTCTTTTCTCACTCAACCATCCTTTTATCCATTATATCAACTTACATTTAATGCCATACTGCTCCAACTTGTACAGTAGTCTTCCATGTGCAACAGTATCAAAAGCTTTCCTAAAATCCAAGTATATGATATGAAAATTGTTTTTCGCATCCAGTTCCTTTGTGACCACATCATAGTATCCGATCAAATTGGTTAGACAAGACTTCCTCCTAACAAACCCATGCCGTGTTTGAACTATAACTGCAGTCTTGTCTAGATGATCCTGCAGTGCTTCTTTAACAGTGACTCCATAATTTTTCCTGGAACAGAAGTTAAACTAACAGATCTGTAATTACTCGTGTCATTTTTCGATCTTCCTTTGTGAATTGGGGATACATTTGCACACCTCCAGTCCGTTGGGATCTCCCCTGAGTCCAAGGATACCCTCATTCATAGCTAAGGGCCTGCTTACTTCCTTTGCTGCCTCCTTTAATATACCTTGATAGATCCCAACCACCCTAGGTGCCTTCCTTATGTTTAACTTCAATTTCTCCTCCACTTTGCTCTCAGTTATTACAAAATCATTTACTCCCTGTTAGAATTTGATAAGCTTCTGTCCTCCACTTCCCTACAGAATTCCTCATGTGTGAATGTAGATGCAAGATACTCCTTCAGTTTATCAGCTACCTGAGCAGAATCACCGATATAAATTTCCTATCATCGCAGGAAAAGAACAAATAATTCCGATGTTTTAAAATCACAGATGTTTTCACTGATTTAAACACATCCAGTATTTAAATTACTGGTTTCCAATCTTTACTGAATAACGGAACACAAAACATGTATGTATTTACGCCGGGGTTATGTTTCTGAGGGGACAGGCGCAAATGGAACCCTTTATATAATGGAGTCAATCGGAAATCACAGGGCACCAAAAATTTTACCTACTACTTTGCCTCGACTGTTTTATTTTATTAGCATTCTTCATAGTTGAAGTAATAGTCGATGGAGGGCGGCTTTCATCAGATTCTATCCTCCGACTATTGCACTAGGGTTGAATTAACTACTTTTACCAGACATGGCGTGTCTTTATTCTATTAAATTAAAAACTTTATAACACGATTTATTAAGAGGGCAATTAATTAAAAAAAATGTTAGCGTAATAAATTTCCAACACGTGTAAATAGCGTAAACAACAACCAACTGAATGCTTCACCGCATGGACCTTTACTACCCGCATCTACCTACGAGTGGTTACTTTGAGGGTGGGAATCTTTCTCGTCTCTGATACGAATGCTCTAATTGCTGATTGGCTCAGATTGTCCTAAATCACGTGAACAGTGCACGATACATAGCACAGTATGATACCGATAAATTTTGTCTGACGATTTTAAAACTTTCCATTTATAAAAAAATTGCAAATATAAATAAATAAATAAAAATGTCATTGTGGTTAGTGATAGACGTTATTGCGAATCAGCGCAAAACGAGGGCTACCTGTATATATATATCTATAGCCTAATTTGTTTCTATATATTTTCAGTTCAACTACTTTTTTTTTTTTTTTTTTTTTGATTTGGTAGTTGTTGGCGCATCGGCTTCTGTGGCCATA
Organism: Mastigoproctus giganteus; assembly: GCF_048544385.1. Classification (NCBI taxonomy): domain Eukaryota; kingdom Metazoa; phylum Arthropoda; class Arachnida; order Uropygi; family Thelyphonidae; genus Mastigoproctus; species Mastigoproctus giganteus. Next base: position 110,374,943 of record NC_143584.1, on the reverse strand, counting down.
TTGCACCTCCCAAGGTTTTTGCAGTACTTTGATCCAAGCCCGAGGCGGGAATCGAACCCGCGACCTTTGGGTTGCCGGGCAGGTACTTTACCCACTCGGCTAGCCCGGTCGGCAGTTCAACTACTGTTTTGTCTGTGGTGTAGTTTGGCCATGCGAGTACTAGGCTTTCTGTTTTATTATTTTTTCGCTGCATAAGGACCACCGCTATGCGATCTGTTGTATCCGGCGGTTTGATCTTAGTATCATTCCGCCGTTGCATGGATTTGTTTAGCGTTCGAAATGCAGCGATTCCCTGAATATTATTGGCCTCGTGGTCCTCTGTCGAGATGGGGCATAATGGTCAATCTATTTGATTTCATTTCATTTTATTAATTATTATTTTCAATTTATTTGGTCAGTTGTTAGTCTACGTTTCCACCTTAGTGAGATTTCACAAAATTCGGAAATGGGTGCCATCAAGGGGGCGCCGCTAAATTTCTTTTAATTGGCTTAATTTTCTAAATTATTCTAGGAACGTTGCTTCAACACTACACTCTTCTTCTTTATCCCCCATATATATTTTTCTGTTATTGTTATGTTATTTTATTTAGCTAAGTTCTTTTCCACTCAACTGGTTTGCCATGCTACTGACAAATATCCTATTTTAATTTAGCTTTTATATATATATATATAGAAAGAGAGAGAGAGGATATATTAAAAAATAATAAAAAAACAGGTTATGTGTTCCCTAAGCGCTATGAACAAAAAAGAAGCCTCAAAAAGGAATAATAATAACAATAATAAAATAACAAATATTACTAAAAATATTAGGGCCATAATCCTAATAATAAGGATACATTGAATGGTACGTTATCAAGAGCTAGTACATTCAATATATCCAAATAATAATCAGCAAAAGTTGTTTCTGACTACTACCTGCCAGTAACAGTAGGACTTAATAATATGTAAAAAGGAATCAATTCAGTAGATGTAATTTTTAAAAAAAGTAAGAATTGACCAAAATTTAGAAGCATATTGGCAGAATAACAGCTAGCCCGACAGATAGCAGACTGGATAAATATATGCACAAATTATATAGAGAAGATGAGAGGGGTTGGGGAGCTAACAGCGAGTAAGAAATAAGCCGCGGCTAAAACACGTGAAGTGACGGAAGAAATAAGATAGGAATAGTATCCCAATTCTTCTCGAATAGTCTAATGATTAATGGGAATAAAAATTGAGAACATGACAGTATAAGAAATAAAGAGAAGATCAAAGCATATAGAAATGGTACTGAGATATTATTAGCATTAGCATTAGTAGAGGCATTTGATGCAAGAAAGCAAGCTTGTGCAGCATCAGCCAAAAAAAAAAAAAAAAAAAATACCACTTCCACTTCACCCCTCTGTTCGTTCGAAATACCTGTCCAACTGAGCCTTAAACTTATTTAGGCTATCAACTTCCACGACAAGGGATGGAAGTCTGTTCCACCAGACTTCCATCCCATTATAATTACACTGAAAGGACAGAATTCATGGGATACCTGGTTCCTGGACAATGTGACGCTGTCAACCCTCTCGCTAGTGGACGAACCTACTGCTTGGCAGGTACATAGGTATACTGCATTAACGTAGAAGGTAATGCAATATCAGTATGGATAAACGTCGTGAGATAACCGACTTTGAAAGTGGGATGATAGTGGATGCCCGACCCCAGGCCACTCTATCGCGGAGGTGATATAGAAATTGCACTATCCTCGATCGACAGTATCAACAGTATCGGAATATGCCATTTCCGGAATAACATCTCATCGTGGACAGCGCTGTGGGTGGAAAAACGTGGTGGATGGCCGTCGACATCTGTCTCACATTGTTTCAGCCAACTGGAGAGCGACAGTGGCACAAATCTCCACCGATTTCAATGAGGGAGGTGCCAGAAACGTCTCCACCAAGACCATCAAGCCGGGAGCATAACTGCCTGATCCATGAGGTGGGTTCATGGTATTTAAGTAAGCCATAGGGCAATTATTGAATATAGTGAATCAATTAAAACAAACTTATGGCAAAATATAGAAACTTATAAGCAAAAAAGAAAACTTAGAAATGAAAACATTAAACACTGGAAGGTAAAAATGACATCTATAATTTTTTTATATATTATTTATTAAATCAATAAAGTCCAGTGATAAAATTATATAGATGAAATCATAACCCAATAATATGACAGAATTATATTGAGAGAGAGAGAAGACGAAGCCTAGCACTTATTATGAAAACAAAAGAAAAGCCTTGCCTAACAATACAATTATAACCATGATATGCAAATAATAAGAAAAGGTTTGCCTAAAAGAACACTATCAGAAATAATGTGATGCCAAAATATAAGAATACTAAGCTATAATAGCCATATGTTTTATAAGGAGTAAAAATAAAAGCAAAATAACATATGATGGTCAGGCAAGAACAGGCATTAAAGCAAATGTCTTAATCAAATTCTCAATTAGCTTACATCTTATTATTATCCAGTTTATTTAGCTTCTTACCTTCTTCAATATAATTAATTTTTCCAATCTCGTCTGTTTGGATGTGTATATTTTGTACATAACACGCCGTAGCCTCGTAGTCGGGCACGCGGGTGCATAAGTACACGTGCCTTGAGTGACCGGGGTTCAAGCCCGTGACTGCTGATTACGGTGCTGTTTCTTGTATTCTGTCTATTTTGTGAACTCCTCTGACCATTTGGTCGTCCCGGAGTATAAACAGAAAATTTATTTATTTATTTAGTTGCTACTGTATTGAACCGTGGAAAACACACACCTTTAAATGCATTTTGCAGAATGTCTGTGCATGAATAAAGAACGCCAACTTTATCTACTGGTGTCTTCTTTTTTTAGTGGTAGGATAACGGCACATTATTGGTAATATTTCACCTATTTAGGCCACGGCGCCGCTCTAAATTATATCTCTCCTTTTTTTTTTGGCTTAATTTTATTTTATTCAAAATTTTAATTTGGATATGTGTACTTCCCACGCACATTTTTGATCTCGCGAGGTCGCTACTATCTAAGTCCTTAATTAGTTTTCTTTCTTCGACGTGGTTCTTTTGACTCGTTCCTGTCATATTATTAGTTTCTTTCATATTAGGTAAGTTCGCTTCAATTTCCATATTTTCTTTAGCTTTAATTATCCATTTCACTGTCTTATTTACACATTCTATCTACCGCGTTCTACATACTTTTTCTTTAGTTTTCATTTGCTTTTGTCTCAGTAATGTGTACATCTTCCACATGCTACTTACTGTTAATTACTTCCATGTGCTTCTTACCATTATTCCTGCCACTGGCTGCTTGCTATTCTGGGCGCTCTCGCTCTCTCTCTCTCTCTCTCTCTCTTCTCTCTCTCTCTCTCTCTCTATATATATATATATATATATATATATAGAATATTATTAGAAAAAGTAAATCAATCCAATAATAAGAATACCATCAGGGACTTACGAAAACGCAAAAAAAAAAAAAATAATAAATAAATAAAATAAATAAATAAAAAATAAAAAAAATAAATAATAAATAAATAAATATTATTATCGCTTTTTACCGACAATCTAGATGACTTCAACTGGGGCCAACCGCCCAGAATGAAGGCAAAAAACGACAAGAAGTTCTCTGTGATGATCAATATATGCTAAGTAATTTAAATCTAAACCAAATATAAACCAGTATAGGCCGAATATAAATCGAATATAAATAAATCGAATGAAGATAATTAATTAAGAAAAAAATTTGAAATATTAGAATCAAAGGTAAGAAATATAAGTAAAATATAAATGTAAGCATATATTAATCATCGTTGACCCGACAGAGAACGTAATTTAATGATTAAAATAAGAGTAAATATATAATACATACTACATTTGACCGTATCTAGGACATAATGTAATAGTCGTCAAAATAATATGTGGTGCCCCCTATGTGATGGATACGGTAAAAATAAATAAATAATTAAATTAACGCAAAGAGAAACATGCAGATAGTAAGAAGAAAAACTAAAGGAGTAGGAAAAATAGAACCTGAACTCCACAAAGGCGAAAAATAGTGGTATAGATAAGAAATAGTTTCTCCTACGTCCTCGGATTGCCCTAATAATTTCGGAGAAATAAAAATAAAGAGTGTAGGACAGCTTAAAGGCATTACAAGATATAAGTTGTGGCTACAGAGAACTTCTTGTCGTTTTTTGCCTTCATTCTGGGTGGTTGGCCCCAGTTGAAGTCATCTAGATTGTCGGTAAAAAGCGATAATAATATTTATTTATTTATTATTTTTTTTTAATTTTTTTTATTTATTTATTTTATTTTTTTTTTTTTATTTTTTTTTTTTTGCGTTTTCTTAAGTCCCTGATGGTATTCTTATTATTGGATTGATTTACTTTTTCTAATAATATTCTATAGACGTTATGGGTGTATTGCATGATTGCTTGCAACTGCATTAACCCATAAATATTAGTTATTGTCTTTTAACTTTCTTTCCTTTTATCACTAATATAACTATTAATATATATATATATATATATATATAAAAAATCGTAAATTTCATGCCAGCTTTCTATATTTCCTCCTTATTTCCACATATACTTTGGCTGTCTCAAATTTTTTTTTTATCGCATCCCTTTCCCCTTATTTCCATTTATTAATTTTACTTTGCCACGGCACGTACTTTATGTTAGAAACAGAGGCTCTACTTCGTGCGCTGTCTTTCTTGTGATATTGATGGTTGACCCTTGACGAAGACGCTGAAATCATAAGTTTTCAGCATTAAGTACTTCTTTTTATTTTTCCTATATCTTCCCGTGTTTTCCGTAGTTCCAATTCCCGTTTAGTAACTCATTTCCTATTCTCGGCCTCTCAATCGAGTAACTTATATATCCATTATGGTCGCTGGATTCCTTCTGTCAAAATATGCATTGTCCCTAGTCCATAAACCATATTATTATATTTTAATATTCCTCTTCAACTTCTTATAAATACAATATATATATATATATATATATATATATATATATATATTTGACAATCACTTTCACAATACAAATAATAATTTTCTTCGTGAGTAATAAAAACAAATGTTCAAGTTAATTACAACACAAGAATTTGTTTTTAGTATAGATAAATTGAGTATATTTTTATTGTATTTTAAAATACATCAAAATACTGGAATTGAATGTAAGTAACAATTTTTGGCAGAACATTTCGCAAGACATTTAGGAAATTCATGTGGAAAGCCAGTACACAGTTTTTTTTTTTTTTTTTTTTTTGAAAACCCCAAGCACAAAAGGTATTACAATCGACAATACCGACACCGTGCATGGGTTGAAGGCTGGGAAGACAAAAGATACTGGTTGACACTACACTTGAACTTCTATAGACTAATTTTTAGGAAATACGTGTGAAGGAAGGCTGTTCCAGTAAACCGAAATAGAAGAGACAAATGAGAAAGAACAAAAGTTAGTGGTTTGAAATAGAAGAATAAATAAATTATCTGTTTATACTCCGGGACGACCAAACGGTCAGAGGAGTTAATGACTGTATGATAACTGGTTTCGGCACACGAGGTGTATAAGGCCTGAATGGTTTGAGCAGGCTTAATGCTGATGGAATACTTACGCTTGCTCAGATTAAGAACCTGAGGGAGAATAGATTCAAATTGAAGGAGGTCAGTTGTAGAACAGATGTGCGGCAGTTTGCCTTTAGCCAGCGGGTGGTTGATTGCTGGAACAGGCTTCCATCTGTCGTTGTGGAAGTTGATAGTTTAAATAAATTTAAGGCTGAACTAGACAAACGTTTGTTGTGACCGGATGGGTGAAATCCGAAGTTTTTTTTTTTTTTTTTTTGGCTGATGCTAAATAAGCTTGCTTTCTTGCATCCTATACCTCAACTAATGCGTTCTGTGAAATGTTCCAACAGTAATGAGCAATTACCTCAATTTTGATGGTTTGACGCACTTTAAAAACAAAGGAAAAGTATACTCAATATATATAAGGCCTGACGTAGTCGAGTGGTCAGGAGCGGGAGTGTTGTAGCACGTGCTCTTTGAGCGGACAGGGGTACAAGCCCATGACTGATAAATACGATTAAGGTTTGTTTGTATTGATGATTGTAATCATGGAAGCTATTAGGCTTTTCATACCGATTAAGAAATATTGTTCAAGGAGACAATCTAACATCCTAAATGAATGTCAGATTAACTAATGAGACTCGTGGCAGAGAACTAAAATGCATAGGATGCATATAAATTAACAGACGACATAGAAGCCTATTGCAGATATAAGCTAGTCTGTAATCACGTCAGAAAGAAGATTAGGCAAGTGAAAGCAGATTACAAGAATTCTTTGGCAATGGATGCTAAGAAAAACAGCAAGGACTTGCTTACTTATATAAACTCTGGAAGGAGGGGAATGAATCAAGATTGGTCCACTTGATATCAATGGTTCGACTGTAATGATCCTGTTCAGATAGCTGATAATCTGAATGAGTATTTTGAGAATCTATATTTACACATAAGGAGTTAGGAGGAAAATGCAGGAAGTATATCAATCTGTAACAGGGTGCTTAATGATTTTGTAATAACTGAGAGCAAAGTGGAGGAGAAATTGTTGAAGTTAAACATAAGAAAGGCACCTGGGGTGGATGGGATCTATCCCGTTATATTAAAAGGAGGCGGCAAAGGAACTAAGCAAACCCTAAGCCATAATTATGAGAGCATCCTTGCACCCAGGGGAAGTCCCCACGGGCTGGAGATGTTCAAATGTATCCCCAATTCACAAAGGGGGATTGAAGGGTGACAGGAGTAATTACAGACCAGTTAGTTTAACTTCTGTTCCGGCGAAAATAATGGAGTCACTAGTTAAAGATGCATTGCAGGATCATCTAGAGAAGACTGCAGCAATAATTCAGACACAGCATGGTTTTGTTAAGGGAAAATCTTGTGTGACAAATTTGATTGGATACTATGATGTGGTTACAAAGGAACTGGTGCAAAAAATAATTTTGATATCCTATACTTGGATTTCAGGAAAGCTTTTGATAACTGTTGCGCATGGAAGACTAGTGTACAAATTGGAGCAGTATGATCAATTTTTTTACCCTTAATTTCTAGACATTAAGGGTAAAAAAAAATTAAGGGTAAGTTGTTACAATGTATGAAAGGATGGTTGAGTGGTAATCAATGTACGCTGCTCTTCGTGCACTAATGTTATTAGTGGAGTTCCACCGAGTTCGGTTTGGGGACCGCTGTTATTTTGTATATTTATCAATGATATCGATTACGGTATATCAGGCTTAGTATCGAAGTTTGCAGATGATACAAAGGTTGGCAGGGTTGTTAATGATAGTAATGGCAGTGTGCTACAGGATCTAGAAAATTTGGGCAGATGGGCTGAGAAGTGATAACTGATGTTTAACATTGAGAAATGCAAAGTACTGCACATGAGTAGAAGTAACCCCAGGGAAATGTACCAACTGTGTGGTACTACACTTAGAGTGGTAGAAAATGAAAAAGACCTGCGAGTAATTTTGCAGTCAGATATGAAGTTTTCTGAGCAATGCAGACAGGCTGCCAGAGCAGGTCATGGGATTTTGTCAATGATATACAGGAATTTTGCTTGTAGGAGAAAGGAGGTGATTATCCCTTTTTATAAGGCAATGGTCAGGCCACGCCTTGAGTACTGCGTACAGGTCTGAAGGCCTAATTTTAGGAAGGATGTAGAGTTGCTTGAGCGTGTACAAAGAAGGAAAACAAGATTGGTGAGGGGAACAAAGGAGTCCTCTTACTAAGAAAGGCTTAAGTTCAGCAAATTGCAGCGGCTGGAGACTAGGCGCCTGCGAGGTGATTTGATTAAAGTGTATAAGGCCTTGAATGGGTTGAGCACGCTGAATTCTGATGGGATTCTTTCGCTTGTTCAGATTACGAACCTAAGGGGACATAAATTCAAATCTATTCTACATTTGTAGAATAGATCAGCGGAAGCACAACGACAGATGGTAATTAATTAATTACCATCTGTTGTTGTGGAAGGTGATAGATTAAATAAATTCAAGGAGGAACTGCAGAAACTTTTAGAGGGAATGGATGTGTGAGATTAGGGTTTTTTTTTTTTTTTTTGCTGATGCTACATAAGCTCATACACTTGCTTTCTTGCATCGCATGCCTCCATTACTACTACTGCTACATATTTGGACTAATTTAGAAGAGTGGGTGAATTACAGATGCCAGTTAATAAGAACAACGTCCGTGGAAGTACCTATAGCAAACAGCAGACATTGAACGTTTATGACACAAAAAGGGTACAAACTCTGCAAGAAATACATTCATTAATTAATTTACTGCACTATTTCGAATTGAAAGAAGTTTTAGGGGCACCACTCCGAATGTAGGAACAATATTCCGTGGTAGGGCACACTGAAAATTTGTACAGAGTGATATTTGTTTAAAAGAAAAGTAACGCAGAGCGCGGGGAACATGATAGTTTTTTATATTAAGGTTTGCATAAGAACATCACAAATATTTCTACCTCTAAGGAAGCAATATTTGTGATGTGCTTATGCAAAGAGAGATTAAAAATCAAGATAACTCCTAATAGAGATATGAGACCACGTCTAGAAATCTGAGTGTCATCGGATTTTTTTTTGATTTGGTAGTTGTTGGCGCATCGGCTTCTGTGGCCATATTGCACCTCCCAAGGTTTTTTGCAGTACTTTGATCCAGCCCGAGGCGGGAATCGAACCCGCGACCTTTTTGGGTTGCCGGGCAGGTATTTTACCCACTCGGCTAGCCCGGTCGGCAGTGTCATCGGAGATCTGGAGACAGTGTTGTATCTTACGTGAGGCGGCTCAGAAAGCTTGTTCAACTCTGCCATGCTATATTGTGATGAATATAGAACTATGTAAAAATGGCCAGAAACTGCCAAAAAGTTTAGTGTAGTATGTGTCATTTGCTACCAGAACGCAGATGTAAGTAGGAACTAAGTGGATCTCGAACTCAGAGGAAGGAAGCAACTGAACCTCTAAGTGCCGGAAAACCAGAACCAGCAATAGCAGCATGAAAGAGGAGGGGGGGGGGGGGGATTTATACAGTATATATACACAGACACGCGTATATAAATAAACTGTAAAAATAATATATTTAATAGTAAAAATAAAGAAAGAAATTATTTCTAAAGGGTGTAGTGGGCGCTAGTTGCTTTTCACTGCTCATACTGCCCTCTATAATGCTTAAATCTTTTGTGTTTTTACCGTTACCGCATTAGGGCCTCCCTGATGTGATTTTATTACTTAAGCGGGCTGGCATTTCAATTAATGTCTGCCTCTGTCCGTTACGGTAATTTACATTACGTTTGAAATCAGTGGCGTAGCTACCATGTAGGCAGGCAAGGAAATTGCCTCCGGGCCCGGTCCTTTAGGGGCCAGGCGTCTTTGGCTGTCTCCTCTTTTTGCAATTTTCATTTAATTAAGTAGGGGCCCGAACATGTTCTTTGCCTTCGGGCCCGAAAAAGAGTAGCTATGCTACTGTTTGAAATGCGGTAATATTCATGGCTGTTGTATCCAGGAGCCCTCTGACTACAATGGATGCAACGGTCGTTTATGTTTTTATCCTTCCTTTATTTATCCTATATCTATTTTTCCTTTGTGGTTAGTTTATTGTATCATAGTAGTGATATTTCACACTTTTTGGCTCGGAGTGGTCAGATGGCGCCGGTATAAATTTATTGGCTGTATTTGCCCTAAGATTTATCAAAATTTTAGATACATATTCCTTCCATTTCTACTGTCTTCCTTACTCATTTTTTTCTTCACTCATTTTCAGCTTTTTTATTTATTTATTTATTTTTTTTTTTTTTGCCTCTCTCTATATATAATAGCAATAAGAATAAAAATACTATTAAGCAACAATAATGGACCAGACTTTCTGTAAGAACTGTTTTATTTAATTGCAGCCACAACTACTCTACGTACTTTAAGAAAGGACTGTCCTCAATTTACTTAAAAAATCGTGTATTACTTCTCTCTTAAAAAAAAAAAAAAAATTAAAAAAAGGGGGGAGGAACCGTAACAATCCAGAAGATTACAGTGTCCTCTTCATTAATTAAATGATTTGGCCAGTCCTATTCATAAATAAAATTATTTGGCCAAGGTAACTGAGCCTTGTTTCACAACCAATTTTCAGCAGTATTGAAAAATGCCATCCATGAATGCCACTATGGTTTTCTCCCTGGAAGGTCTACTACTGCGAACTTACTAGCTCTTGTTACCAAATTAAAAAAAAAAAAAAACCCAAGCCTAATAAACAGATAGATTCAATACGATGGGTGTATTGCAGAGCTAATGAGCACACCTAGCAACATTGGAACTGCGGGCTTTGCACTAGATTGGTTAAAAAGCTTTTCAACTGAGAGGGCTGCTGCAGTTTTTAATTCTGGATATTCCTTCCTCCCAACTGCCATCGGGAGAGGTGTTCCTCGGGCTCATCTTTAGGCCAAGTATTGTTTGCCTTTTTTTTTTTATAAATGATGTGGATAACTCTATCAACAGTGATATAGGTTTGTTAACCTATGCAGATGATATAAAGCTGTATTAAGAGCATAAACGGGTGTAAACTACGTAAACAAGCGTTTCAAAAATTAACCACTGGATTATTAGCCATGGTTTAACTATAAACATAAATAAATGCGCGATAATTACTTTTACAGAATACCAAAAAAGAGAAATTGTACGTTACGATTACAGACTGGACAGTAGTAGCTCGATATCACGTCATTCAATAACATATAACATCATTCAGTTGCAAACTTGGTGATTCACCTCGGAGTAACCTTCATCAGTGACGCCACTCCAGCCGACAATATTGATCAACTTGTCAGAAAGGCGTCCATGATGTTAGGTATTCTTAAACGTTCTTTTAGAGACTTCTCCGACATCAGCTATATGATTAAAATCTACCAAATGTCGTGTCTCGAATCCTGGAGTATGCCTTGATCATTTTGTCGCCCAGAACTAAGGGTCTTGCGAAAGATATCGAAAGAGTACATAAGTCGTTTATTAAATAACTTTTCTTCAGAAACACCTTAAACTGTTAAGGTGTGTCTACTTTAAACTCCTTACACTGGAGGAAAGAAGAACACTATTAGATCTGAACTTTTTAAACGAATTAACAATGCTATCCAATCAAAAAAAAAAAAAAAAAAATATATATATATATATATATATATGGAACAAGTAAATTTTTACTGCCCACCCCAGGCAGGAAAAAAATCGTGTTCTATTTAAACATTGTTTGTTTCTCTCTCTCTCTCTCTCTCTCTCTCTCTCTCTCTCTCTCTCTCTCTCTCTCTCTCTCTCTCTCTGGTACTCAGGATTGGGCACCCTGAGTACGGGATTGCTGCCATCCAAGTGGTACGGCACACCCACCAGTGGATGGGGGATATTGTGCTTTAGCACAGTTTACTGGACTAAGGCACGGCTTCACGTGCCGATGGTCGTGCACCAGGTACCACTTTGCCAGGGGAACCAGCTGTCCAGGAGACAGTTGCTCCGGTGGCAAAGTGGCTTGACATAAACAATATACACAAACATACATTTATGCTATGTGAGGCCAATTTTAGAGTTTCTGTATTTATTCGTAGAGATATTGGGTGAAATAGGCATATGCCTGGGAGCCACCACAGACAGGGAACACATGTACATATTCATGTCCCTGAGAATGCCGTATGGTCGAGGATGTTGTACCCCTAGTTCTTCTGAGATGTCACAGCTTATACATTAAGAGGTATACTGAGACTACAGTTAAATCAAAGGGAATACTCCTTGGAATACCCCGGATGTGCTTCTTTGCAGTTAGGACAATTGGATGCTGTGAGTATGCACTGGATCCATATGTGGCACAGGCAGCTGCGTCTCTTGCACTGTGTGAGAATGCACGTGGAGTGAGCTGCCATGATCTTTCTGTGCGACAGTAGTAGTAGCACTCTCACGCTTCCATTTCATGATAACATCACCGATGGTCGACTTCGGATGGTACAGGTTGTCATCACTGCAAGAATCGACATACCATTCGTGTGACATCCGACAATAACACCCTTCTCCAAATTAGTCAGCTCGGCTCCAGTTTCTGATGAGAACAACTTGTGTGGCCCATACGCTTTCCTTATACACTGGCGAGAGTCGTTTGTTTATCCGAGAAAATCCAATTACCTGCGAAAACAGGTGCCCCTGTACTTTTATGGAAAGTATTGTAATTTTAGATAGCGTTTATTTTCATTATTATTATTATTATATCAGTTGTAACCCTAGTTCTTTTAGGATTATATTAGTTGTCTAGACCTCTCTGTTATGCGGTACCGGAGTAACTTACAGACGCCTGCTTGGTGGGGGGGGTCTGTTTCACACAAGTTGTACAAGCATATTTTCTTAGAAGCAACAAAAGCTAGTTTTGGGTGGCTAGAATTTCTATTCATTTTTAATGCTGTCCCTCAGATTTTAGTTTAATCTTTAACGTGAAATTTTATTTATCTATTTCTATCTTTAAATTCGATCTATGGGGTGTCATCCAGCATCACGGCCGGGCGATTAAAAGAAAGAAAAAAAAAAAACTTCGGCTAGTACTGCTATTATACAGGCGAAAATTTCAGCTTCCCTCATTTACACCCGTAGTGAAAATTCAGGCACTGACTACAGATAATGAAAATTATCCATAGTCAGTTTACATACTCGTAAGGCTACAAAATAACCAGTGAATAGTTACTTGCTGTCGCAACAAAAGTGTTGCAAGTGTCACAAGATTTTACTGGGCTATTCATAATGACGTTGCACTGTCTAGAGAGCAATGATGGGGAGTCATTAAGACTCCATTTCGAGCCTAACGTGTTGCAGCGACTTAATGGAGCAACGTGATGCACAGTCATAAGGCCGCTGTCTTGAAATTTATACCATTCGACACTTACGAGAAAATCAGAGCGTTTCAAGGGTCCCGAGATTCCTATTTCTCTTTCACTTTTCTGTTAACATCTGGTCTTGAACACCATGCGATGTGTTCAACTTGCGCAAATTTTCGCTAATGGGGGCGGAAACATGAATATTTCGAACAGCAGTGAATCACTGCGACGAGAAGTCATCTATTCTACATCTCGCATCCACGTAGATGTTTGAAGATAGAAGGCTGTTAAATTGACAGCACTACAACTGTGACACTTTAGTCCTATCGCGATATCCGTCTTTTTCACTGTATTTCCAGCAACCATTTGCTTTCTCTCTGAAAAAAAAAAAAAAAAAAAAAAAAAATGGAACCATACTCATAGCAGTTAGTGTCTAGAGAGAGAATCTTTATTGCAAACCACAGATTATGTATATAAATATGAGGATATGAAATGACCTGCCACGATAGGATGGCAAGAGCTGAATAATGGAAAAACTAAGAACCTTATATATAAATAAACTTAAATACTACTGAATTTGTGTGTATTTTTCTATGAATTTACTTACAATTAAGGATACTGTTTCCAATTACTATGTTGCCATTACCATACAATAAGCAATAACTGATCGTTCTAGATGGTTCTACACAGTCAACAGTGAATAAAGAAAGAGTCAAGGGCAAAAATAATTTATAGTAATGAAAAGAATATACTGTACTACATTATTAGAGTTCAAAATACAAGTCCTCTCTGCAAATGATCTCCCCTTCCTCCCAGTACCACAAGTCAGAAATTTTTATTATTATTATATTTTATTTATTTATTTATTATTTTTTTTCATGATCATCGCGAGCCCACAAGATGCAACAAACATACAAGAATCATTACTATTCTAGTCTAAGAAGAAGCAGTCTTTTAAAACATCAAAAAATTATCTATAATCTTTCAATAATGATTGCGAAATTGAAAAAGAAAGTTAATCAAATCCTCGTGCTGAGTGCATGTAATCAATACTACAATTACAAAAATATTCTGAATATTTCCACCCTGTTTTCGAAATCAAAAGATGTAATTAGAATTTCAGCGTAATCAGCCGAAATCACCAAAACGCTGCGATCAAGGGATCTGTAAGATCCCAATCTTACAACTACAGAAAAATAATAAATTTCTTTCTTTTGAAATTAATTATTTTTAAACAGAGAGGGTAAGCTAAGTGCTTTTGCATCTAAATTAACCCCGGGGGCTCACATCTGGTGAGTATGGGCTTGGCACACCCAGGGTCCCGAGCTGGATATCATCATTCTTCTCTTTCTTGGTGATTCCCTTCTACTTTTGACTCCCCCCTCCCCTCCCTCTGAGGGCTACTCGGGAACTTTTTTTTTCCTGGTGCAGCATAAGCCTCAGGCTTCCTTGCATCATATGGATGATGATGATAATAATAATAATAATAATAACAAATCCGCACAGATATTCATCTGAAGCATTTTGCTGATTAGTAATGCCAATGTGAGCATGTACAGAACAATTGGAAAGTGACAATGGATGGCAAGTTTGATTTCTAAAAAATAATGGTTCGGAATGCAGGCAATGGCAGGAAAGATATGTTGGGGAAGTAATAAAGTCACCGTCCCAAATATCCATTAATCGTGGTATGTGCTCGAGTAGGGTAATAGAATATGAACCTAGTAATGGAAGATAACTTAAATTTCAGGTACATACAATGAAACTGACCCTAGAATGCATTTAGGAAACAGAAGGGCGTCTGTTTCTGACTACGAGCGGAACAAACCAAATTAAGGGAAAGTTCCAGAGGGAAATAGCTCCGCAACTTTTGTACTTCGGGAGAAGGATGCCCAGCCATACAGCACGGTTGAAACAAAGATTTCAGATGAAGGACGAATTAGAGTAGAGATGCTGGAAGAGGTGATGGTATTGGTTAAGAAGAAGGCGGGAGAATGGAAACGAAAAGCAGGAGCATGAAGAGAAAGGGGTATCGTAATATAAAAATTTTGGTTTGTGAATATCCGAAAAATAGGGTTGTAACGTCGTGTCGGAAAGAATGGTCAAGCAGAAGTGCCTGTGTTCGATGTAAAGGTTGGAGGGTGAAGGTAGTCGCTAAAATGAGAAGTGTGTCTGACGAATGGCCTGCTGAATGCTCAAGGAGCCCGAGCCTCGTCATAATAAGAAAGTAAATGGATGCAGACCGTCGCCATCGATTCCTCTAAAGGAGAATCCAGGAAAGGAATGCCTGTAGAACTCGTAAGCCAAGAACAAGGAAGACGGCCACAGAGGAAAACCAGAAGTGGAGGATCAATCTACCGGTGGATGCGAAATAAAGAAAGGTCAGGGAAAATAAGTCCCCAACAATTATAAAGATTAATTGTTAGAATCCGCTGAGGACTGATAATTGTTAACTTTGTCGACGGATAGCTTGAGGTAGGCCTACAACACTAATAAATAGCGAGAAACTGGGTTAGGTGGGGGGGGGGAGAAAGGCAAAATACTATCCATCTCCGATATAATGGCATTGTGTAGAATATATGTTATATGCTCAGGATTATGTTGCATAAGTGCTCTAGGGAGAATATATGTATCCCTAAGTTGTATACGTTTGTGAAAGAAAAAAACAAAGGGGTAGATATCTGATTGATAATTGGCTAGTGCAGTAGTATTTTGTGAGGGTAAAAGGGTTGTTTTTAGAGAGTTTTATAGTCTGAGATTTGTTAGAGGAAAGGTATTGTGTATACAAAAAGATTTGAAAGAAGATTTTAGATTGATTGAAAAAAAATGTATGATGAATATAATTATGTTTTTGTAGTTAACGTTAATTAAAAGCAGTGTCGTACAATTTGCAGAAGGAAAGGGGTGATTATAACTTTTAACTAAATGATATAATTAAAGATATGTATAAAAATGTAAAAAGGAGGTAGAAGGAAGTTTTATTAATCCTGAAGATAACCTTAATTAAGAGTAGGAGGTACGATTTCAGAAAGAAGGTGGAGATAATATTTCTTATCATTAAATGAGATAATACTGTGTAAATTTTGATATGGAAATAAACCTTTGTTATGTTTAGAAATTTAGATAAGTGCGTCATTATTCTAAGAGAAATATACACTGCCCTCAAAAAAATTTGCACCAAGTTCAAACCTGTACAAGGAGAATAAATATATTCTCAGTGCCCAGAATCTTCTGTGACAGAAAGAATAAATATAGCAGTCAGGTAGCTTGTGAGCTTTGGAAGGGTGAGGAACCTGTTGTACTTAAATCAAAAATAATACACAACTACCAAAATTGGGTTCCAAAGCACGGGGTATAACGACACTTAACCAGATAAATAAATAAAATAAATAGTAATAAACCCCGGTTCTCACAGATCCTTATATTGTATTTGACAAGAAAAATATTGTTAGTAATTTCAGCACACAATTAAAAGCTGTGATCGCTTAGCATAACCGCAGTAACACTTCTCAGGCAAAGGATCATCGTGCAGACAATCAGTGCCACCAACACATGCTAAAATTTTTGTGAATCATATTTGTAAATCACTCTGATCCCTTATAGCCAAGCTAGTCCGCCTCGGGCGACGTCTTCCGAAACGCGGCGCTTCAATAACATCGAACAACAAATTTTAGGTCACATCTTGTTACGGACATGGAAGTAAGTTTACTTTATAGATTTTGGGGTGCTAAACATGGAAGTAGTGTTTAAAATGGCAGATTGGCTCTTTTTTTTAAAGTGGTTTTTTATATTTATACAAGGTATTTTTTTTATTTATTTATATGGCAGTAAGATGTAGCTACGAACATACCTGTATCAAACATGGGACCTTTTCGCCTTTCGCTTGTATTCAGCTTCGGAAACATCCCTTCTCACCATCCAACAATAATTGGCTAACATGGCTGCACCCCATTTGCTTTTGTATCTTTGTTCCATCGTTGCGATGTCTCGATGGAAGTGCTCACCATGTTCGTCGCTGACGCCATTCGAAAAGCTTTCCACGCTTTTTCTCGCTATCACTAAGGGAACATTCGAACTGCTCGTCTTTGAAAAGTTGCTTTTATTTGTGGACCAATGAAAACGCCTGCCAGGCACTGCTTAACTTCGGTGATCGGATGAAAACCGGTGCATTCAGCCTAATACTATTTTATTTATACATAATTTCATATAAATTTGAGAGTACAAACCAGAGCTATGATGCTCAACACGTTCTACATTGATTTCAATTTTTGCAAAAGGATAAGAGAAGCTTACCTCAATATGATACGTAGAACACTTCCGTATGATACTCTCCAGAAATTAAAACGAATAAAACATTAACGCAAAATGATTACAGTAAAAAAATAAATTGAAAACAATTAAAAAATCATTCAAAATTAATTTAAAAAAGTTTAACGTAATATTTAAAAAAACGATTTTCCTTCCT
Source organism: Mastigoproctus giganteus (assembly GCF_048544385.1). Taxonomy (NCBI): domain Eukaryota; kingdom Metazoa; phylum Arthropoda; class Arachnida; order Uropygi; family Thelyphonidae; genus Mastigoproctus; species Mastigoproctus giganteus. Next base: position 110,357,579 of record NC_143584.1, on the reverse strand, counting down.
TTTCACAATTTCATATATTACTGAAAGAATTGCATTATATACACATCGAATTAATAAAATGATTAATAAAATATACTTTTGGAGATATGTCTGTTTTTATTTTATACACAATATATGTATTCTAACACTTTCAATTTTAGTATAATTAATGTTGTTGTGGGGGGTTTGATGGCGCATAAGCTGCTTTGGCCCATTCCTTATACATCATTGAAACTGTGGTGCGTGAAAAGTTCAGGAGAACTGCCGTTTCAGAGATGCTTTGTCCAGCACATCGTGCACCGACTACCTTGCCACGTTCGAAATCCGTTAGATCACTCCTTTTGCCCATTCTTGCTACAGTTTGTACGCTTAACTGATATTAGAAAGGTTGCTCTGCTGCATTTATATCCACAACTGTGGTCATGTGACTTGCAACGTTGTGGAACAAACCATTTGTGTGCACAGCAAGGGTGTACCTAATAAAGTGGCAGCACAGTGTATTTCTCCTCTGAGTTTTTAACCGTTGTCTTAAAAAATAGTTTTTAACTATTTTTCTTAGATCTTCTTCGCTTGCTACCTCGATCAGGACTCCATTAATCATGCTGTTTTTCTTTATTTCTCTCAGATGAGGCCTCAACTTTGTTACCACTGTGTTCTTAACTGCGCACTGGTTTTATGGGTAGAGTCACTTTTTTTGCTTTTAGAATAATAATGTTGCTTTCCTTGTTTATATTAGGTTGCTTAGTAGCTATTTGTTTAGCTCTAGTTATGTCCTGTTTGCCATTAACCTTTGCGGCTTGGGCATAGGTTAATGTATTCATTGTTTTATAGGGCATGTACAATGAGACTATCGAATGTCTTATTGCAACTTCATTTCCGGCTTGGAAAGCGTTCAGTATCGCTGTCTGCACTGTAAGGAGGTTCGTTATAGTTGACCTGTTAGATATGGCATAATGAAGTTGTTGAGGCTGACTGGCCAGGATCTGATGCGTCAACTTTCTCCAGTATTTTCAAGAGTGTAGATGCAATAGATATAGGCCTATAGTGCTCCATGTGGTTAGGGTTTGAAATTTTTGGCATGGGGATGACAGCATACTTATTCCAGTTTTCAGGGAAAATTCTATTAACGAGTATAGTGTTATAAATAGCTTGCAGTGGTTCAATTAGGTATGGGCTGAGACACTTCACCATGAAGTGAGCACCCCGATTGACTCCGGCTGTCTTAGTAGCCCTGAGGGAGTTAATGCTCCGTATCAGCGCTTCTTTTTGTGATAATAACAGACTCCAGCTCATTATCAACCAACGGAACCCACTCATGTTGCAGAATCTACTGATGTGGTCCATCCAAGCTTCACCGTCAATTCGCTGATATGAGTCATTCCTATACCTACACTGGGGTAGCTTTCCCTTGTCAAGTGTATCTATCATGTAGCACTTGATTGGTTTAGATTTTTCCCTATTAAATCTTGCTCTGGCAAATGAGTAGTTAATTCTGTCTTGTGTATCATTTGATAGTTTCCATTTCCTGTGTAGAGTTTGCTTTAATTTCAACAGGACAGTTAGGCTCTTCGATTTTGATTTTTCAAAAAAAAAAAAAAAAAAAAAAAGGGAATAAATAAATAATCTTAATTGGATAATATCGTATACGTAGGATGAGCAATACAAGTCTAAACAGTATACACTCATGAGTCCAAACATTATGAGCACCTACCTAATGGCATTGGGCCGCCTTTCGCCGTGATAACCGCTTGAACCCGGGGTGGCATTGCCTCCACGAAACCGAGTAAGGTGTCTTCGGGTATTCTGAACTACCTAGACAGAAGGCTATCTAGGAGATCAGCAAAGGAGCAAGGCACTCGCGTGGACTGGCGAATGCTGCGTTTCACCGCATCCCACAAATGTTTGATGGAATTGATGTTGGGAGGAATTTGGAAGCCGGGGGATATGCGAAATCCGCAAACATGATCTTCGAACCATTCCTTGTGACACGGGGCGTTGTCTTGTTCAGGGGCGGCTCGTCCATAACCACTGCGGCATCCCCAGCTATTTAAATCTAGATATACAGTGAACGGAGTCATATGAAATTATATGAAGACCAATGCAACGCAATGAATATTTTTATTAACAGGACCCGCATATAGTATACGCATCCTCTATTTCCAGTAACCATTTCAATAATAAACGAATAAAAACACGAAATCGTTTCCAACTTTGAAGTTTAATTAACCGTAGGCCTCACTGTGCACCAGGCAGTGACACATTTTGCATTCCAGTGAATATCTGGTAGTTGGTTGCCATTGGCAACCAGCATACTGGCAACTTTCCAATATACATTTTTTATAGGTGAAACGAATCAAAGTCACTGTAAAGCGCGCAGTGCAGATTTCATTGTTGACCATGATAGGTGTGTAGCCACAATGTCGGTGTCTTTTTGTTATTCGCCCGAATTCCCATTAAGCAAATAAATAATATCAGTGTTAAGTCAAAACTCAACATTCAACAGTGTACTTATGTGATTACAGCTTAATTGCGAATTGAGCTTGAACCTGGTAAATTGAAGTTATATTAATTATGAGGTGATGTGTAAGTAATACATTATTTCTACGACACACTATTTTGTGAAATTTAATTCGATCATGGCCTCCATAATTCCCCATTAAGTAAATCGCGTGACAGTGAATACACTTCAGCAACTTAGTTTTTTCGCAATTATCTCTCCAAGAAAAAAATGAGATTAAAAAAGAAGGCTGCCCCACACCAAAGATTCAAATTTCTCAGCGGGGAATAAGTAATAATAAGAAATATATTTGCAGTTTTAAAACTGAATGGTACCAAAGGAAAAGTTTACTTTGCGGTTGTGAATGTTAAAAATGCATTGCTTTGTTTTCCATGTTTACTGTTCGGAGGTGACTTAACGTGGACAAAAAGTGGCTTTACAAACATAAACAGAATGAAAGAAAAAACTAAAATATGAGAGTTCGAAGAAACATATTGATAATGTGATTTCATTATCCGCTTTAGGAAGCGTAAATATTAAAGAACAGCTTAGTGAGGCCTACAGACTGTCGATCTGCAAACATAACAGAAAAGTTAAAAAGAATCGTGAGGCATTATCTAAAATAATAAACTGCATTAAATTTTGTGGGCAGTTTGAAATTCCTTTTCGTGGGCATGACGAAAAAGACGATTCTAAAAATCCAGGAGTATTCAGAGAATTAATAAATTTCGCCTGTATATCAGAATCCAATTTAAAGAACCATTTAGAAAGTAATACGGCATTTAAAAGCATTTCAAAAACTATTCAGAATGATATTCTTGACTGTTTGCTGCAAATATGCCGGGATGAAATAAAGAGAGAAATTAAAGAAGCTTCATTCGTAGTTGTCATGGCTGATGACACAACAGATGTTTCAGAACATATACAAATGGTAATTTTTCTGAGATATGAACTGAATGGGGATATTTTTGAGCGTTTTTCACTCCGGAAAACCAAACGGCAGACGGAATATCGAAGTGCATTCTAGATCAGTTAGACATGATCCTCGAAGGGAATACTCAAAAACTGGTTGCTCAGACATTTGATGGGGCAAGTATGATGAAAGGCAAGAAAGGGAGAGTTCAGGCTAAAATAAAAGAATTATTGCGAAATGACTTGCTGAAATTTATCTCAAAAAAATAATCTAGCTGAAGTTCTGGGTGAACTTACAAAACTCATAAAAGTTCTTTTGACCATTCCGATGACTACTTCAGAGCCCGAACGCTGCCATTCGACATTAAAAATAATAAAAACATTTTTAAGAAGTACTATGAATAAGGAAATTCTAAATACTCAAGCAATGCTTTCAACAGAGAAAAGCTTGGTCAACAGTGCACCAAACTTGAATGAAAAAGTTTTAATCAATTTTCAGCAAAAAAAAATGGATTTTGTTTTTAAATAAAAGTTCAAGTCTGTTAATGGTAAATGTCTAGTTAATGTTTTGTAGTATTTTTAACTTGCTTATTATTATTATTACTGTGTATGTCTACATGTCTTATAACCAAGGCAATTTAATGTAACTTTAAGACGCAGCACCCCCAAACATTAGAGTCATGAGCCGCCACTGGTCTTGTTGAAAGAATCCAGTGCCATCTGGATCCAGTCAGCATTTAAGGCAAAACTTGGTCCGAAACAATGCACCGACGTAGGATCTGGCGGTGAAGATGTGTTCAATGGGGATGAGGGGACCCAGTAATGTCCATGAAAGCATCCCCCAAACCATGATACCACCGGCGCCAGCCTATTTTCATCCAACCGTGTGGTTTCGTTGCAGCTGTTCACCTGCTCGCCATCAAATGCTCACCCGTCCATCGGAATGATGGAACTCGAAACTTAATTCATCAGAACACAGACTATTCTTTTCCAGTCGTCCAATGTCCAGAAACAGCGCCCACTGCAGGCAGAAGTGTCAATGACGATAGGCCAACATGGGCACATGAACAGGTTGCCTACTCTGTAGGCCTATCTGTAAGAGCGTCCACTAGATTGTGCTTGGAAACGTTTCTCTGTGAACTGTGGTTGTAGTCTGCCATTAACTGAGCCTTCACTATGGCGGCCCTTGAACAGCTGACAATGCCTGCGGTTCCTGGGATATTGCTCCCCCCCCCTTCCTAGCCGCAAATAATTTCCCATTCAAACTTCGTCAGGCACTACCGTGTCGTCACTCCTACATGTTTAGGATCCGTCCTCTCGTGGATACAGGAGTGGTCATAATGTTTTGGCTCATGAGTGTATATACAAAAACACGCCAAAGCCAATTAGGAAGTGCCAGAAGTAGAAGGTTGAGTCATACTGTTTCATGCTAGTTTCAGGAATCTCACGGATTTTGATACTGAAAGCTGAAATAGGTACTCCCCTTTCCTATTTTAAAGTTTTAAAATTTTATACAGAAGATTTTATACAGTATATAATATCCCTGTATAATACCTGGGGTTAAGAAAAAAAGGGTTTATTTCCCTCGAAACTGTGAAATTTTTCCTTAATATGCAATTAAAAACTACAAGAATAAAATATCCACCCATGAAGGTGTAATAATGACACATATCAACCACTAGAAGACGAGAGTTTAAAGTGTCTATGGAAATGGAAAAGCGGTTCAATTATTGTAACTGTTTAAAAAATGTTCTTGCATAGTATCGCATTTAGAAACGCAAATCAGTTAAAAATTAGTTTGCCGTACATTACAGTTTTGCCTACGGGTTGTTGACCATAGAAATACACTTTTATTTCAACGCTATCGAAGTCGCCATTAAACAAGGAATAACAAATTCTTTACTTTATAAAATGTGTACATGACAGCGTTTCGAAAACCTGCAATTAATATATTCCCTAAAGTGTCTTCCTAGCTCCAAGCAGCAAACATATGACTATACTGGAGTTCCAAGAAAGGTACGCTTCGTTTACCACCAAAGTCAGCGATTCGTGAAGCTATGTAACTCTCTTATCGGAATCGCAAAAATTCAGAGTAAGCCACAGAGGATATATGGAATGTCGAAAAAATTCCGTTAATATCTTCCAGGAGTTCTACCACAGCTCCACGTGACTAAGATCAGTTGTGGCGGTGATGGAAAAAAGGTGACACCCAGATCGCTCTAATGGAAAAGGAATATCGGGAAGGAGGGAAAGAATGAGGTACTGTGAACTCATCGCTAAAGAGTGACCTAGATCCTTCTACAGCACTTCGAGCAGGAATGTGATAATTCTGTCAGACGAAGAGACTTCCCATGTCTCCCACTGTCGCTCCATTTACATTTAGGATTGGGTGAAGAGCTAACCCTCGGTATTAAAAAGAGACAGAGAGCATCCGTCCGTCGTTTTGAAAAGTGGAAGCTAAGTGATTTTACGTTGCCATAGAAACCGAGCTTTATATCATTTCTGAAACTTGCTAGCAAACGTCGCTAGTCACATCATCCGAACCGATGACAACGTGTTCGCAACGGAGTTCGGACAGCCGAAACCAAGTGTGTGTGCGTGTGTGTGTGTGTGTGTGACTAGATGTGAGCATGTATCGCGCACGTTGTGTGTGTGAGTACGCGCACATACGGAAGGCCTGCGGGAGGGCGAGCGGGGAGAGAGCACGTAAAAGTGTGTACGACCAAGGCGCCACCACCAGTGCGGCTGACCTTGGCCACCGTCATCAAGTGGACGACCACAGATGAGCCGACGCAGGTCACTCCGCCGTCATGTAGAGATGTCATGCGACAGCACCCCAGTTTCTTTGCACACGTTGGCGATGCTGCGGTCTCCTGGAATTTTTGCCTCGCAGGCTGCTCTGTGTCAGATGACGAACGTCGTCCGACGTCTCAGATCGCGAGCTGCTTTTCGACATCCTATTGCTCCTGCTCTAACCCGTTGAGTATATTCGCCAACACCGACGGTGCGGAGTTTCTGCTGGCTGCTCGAGAGGATACACCAACAGCGGCCGTTCGTACTGTTTCACGGTAACGTCAATGAGGACATCGTGGCCTTCACTACGCGGTTGGAGTTTTCACGTTTCTTTGAGATCGATGCTGCATCTTTCCCGCGTGCTCCAGAGAGACGTCGTGTTTTAAGTGGGGACTATCTTCCACCCACGTAACAATGATTCGCGGCCAATCAGCGCAGGCCCAACTGTCCGACTCCGCTGACAACCACGGAGTTTTGAACACCAAGGTAGATGATCACAAGTTCACTCCAGACGATCTCTCCAGACATTACAGGTAAGTACACTGTTCCTGAACGTACCAAATTTCAGACTTTCTTTAAGACAACCAGAACCGTTTTCCTTGTAGGTAAAATAAATGTGATTTTCAGTCCTTTTAAACTTCCATATAATACGTGAACAAATATTCTAATAGTGATTTTGGTAAAATCCCTATACATCAGGTTATGTATGCGCATGAGTCATAGCGCTGGTGTGGGGGGGTGAAAAAACACACAACTAATTCGATTATTTTCACAGATAGACATGTATAAGCCAATCTTCATAAAATATGTTTTTCGATCAAAACGAAGAGTTGTTATCATCTAAAAACAGCAGTTCTCAAAGTGTGGGCCGCGAGATCAAAACTATTTTCATAATAATACTAAGACTTTTGGGCCCTCAATAAGTTTTAACAGCGTAAGAGGGTCCTGAGACCAAAAAGTTTGAGAACCACTGATCTAAAACAATGTCGTTGCTGACAGTTTGGAGTTAATATAATTTGTAAATGACGATACGTGGTGATTACCAACGGATTATATTTCGAAATGAACTACTAGTTTACCACGTTAATAATTCAAAATCAGTTTATTAATTGAGTTGACCTAATTCCTAAACTTATTACAAAGGTGAAGACTACTCTGATTGTGCATTAACCATGGGGAAAGGATAGCTCATTTCAAAAATTAATTCATACTTCGGAGTGCCATAACAAGAACATTTGAAAAGCCATTATTTCAGTCTCGAATGCAAATTAAAAATAATGCTTGCGGATTAAGTTTTACTTGTGTCATTAAATTGGTCATTAAGGACGTTGGCTGTGGACGTCCTTAATGCCCAATGGTCTGTCATTTACTGTTTTATCAACGATTATCAAGACAAAAAGAAATAAACGTTAGAAAAACTAAAAAAAAATTATCTTCGATGCCGCAAGACACACCGCGACCAATCTCCTCTTCCGAATAAAACTGAACACCGTATTATTTCCAACATCATTTGAAAAAACTAAAAAGTATTTCTTCGTGAACTTTTTCTATGTTCAATGTTACATAAAAATTCAAAAAATTCACATCAACGTGATGTGAATATATCACGTTGGGGAAGTTTATGGGTATTATTCGTCCTCTAAGTAACAAATGAAGTAAGTACAATGAAAAGATAAATTAAGAATTGCACTTAATCGGTTAAATTTTTCAGACTGATTTTATTACTAGCTGTATATATCTGCAAATATTATTAATAGCTACTTTTGTGAGTTGTCTTTTGAATCTGCTTATTCATTATATCATGATGTTTGGTTGGAAATGAGCGGCACCTTTGGCTTTTCAGGGGGTTACACAGTCAGATTCTACATCCAAAAAGTTCAGATTTTTGACCGAAAGGCAGACAATCGGTTACCTATCAAATGAGCTTTTTTCTTAGTTCAAACAACGGAGTTTTGTCAGTCGCTTTAATAACATAACACTATGTACTGGTGCGGACTTGAAACCGCGACGTACGGAACTCTATACTACTAGTCCATCGCCGACTAACACCATCCTCACCAACATATAAACGAGAATTGGGTAGGAATTCTCAAGAAATTCCACCACATTAAATAAATACAAACTTTCAACAGTTGCAGCAATAAATAACAGGTCTTCTAAGTATTTACCGCTTAAGATGAGCATTCGTATACGAACTGTGATGTTTCTCACTTCAAGATGTCTATCAAAGGACGTGAGTAATAGTTAGGCGTTCAAAATGCTATTTAAGTCGGCGTAGGCGCAAGACGGTGAATCAATACTTAGCTACAACCGAGCACCAAATTAGCGAATCGTTAGTGGCTTCGACTTTCACAAGTGATTTAGTTCTACAGCCAAAGGCAGATTTTATCTGCATCCTTTTCAGGTGATTCCACTAGATGGAATGACAGCTGAAGGTAAGCAAAAGGATTATCTTGTATCATGCAATCAACCAGTAAACATTCTGTCGGGTAACTAATTGCCTCTCTCAGCTAATCCAACACGCTGGTTGGTTACTGTTGACTTTACCGTACTGGAATAGCATGGTTCGTTTCCACAGTATCGCCACTTTTGAAATATAGCTCGCCAACTTTGCTAAGAATAATCAGAGCGTGCTTAGAGAAATGTCCATTTGATAAACAAGAAATCATTAAAGAGAATCTCCAGTGAGGTAAAAATGCTGCCACAGGATTACAGGATCCACTTGCACTGCTGGGACTTGAGACTCCAGGAACTTGGATTTTCATTATCATCATTCAAATTTACTGGAGGTGTAATGGACTGGAGGTGTATTCGAAAAATTTCGTGAACGTTTTGTGTCATCGGCGTTGGCAAAGGGAACTGATGCCGATGAAACAATTTTTTTTTAAAAGCCATACCCTCTCGATTTAAAAGCCAGCAATCAGTACTGCTTCATTCCAAATCAGTAAAATCGCACAGATCGTATCTCTTGAAACTGAAAATTTTTTGCATGTATCGAATTGCATATCTTCATGGATTAATGATAGTTCATTATTTTGAAAGAAGTGACACAGCTTTATGAAAATACGTTACTTTATGAAAGTGCCTGATTCCAACAATTCTTCTAGATATATACTTAAAAACCAGCAAAAAGTTCATTTAGATTAATTCATTGCATCAAAACTATGCTTAATTTAAAAAAAAATAAACTGTCTCTAGAGAGCAATAACGAATAAACTCGGTTATTTCTGGGATTCCAAAATGCAATTTCAATGATATTCTGTTTCAACAAATGCCGCCATTTACAAAACGATTATTCCCGAATTTTCAGCTTTTTTAATATAGAAATATTGAAGGTACTGCAGAAAAGATGTACGCTAGATTACATAACGTATACTTACGTTGTGCGTAATACAGTGAGAAATAAAGGGTCCACCCCAATTTCGTTGTATGACAGTTCGGCGCATGGCAATTCGTTGTACGTGACAATTTGGTGAAAGACAATTTGTGGCTACGACAATTTAAGTGTATCACACAGAGATTAGAATTTAAAATAAGATTTAGGAAACAACAGAAAATAGAAATTAGAAAGGAGGAATGCAGACATTTAGATAAAAGATAAAATATTTTTTACCCATTCATTTTGTATTAAAAGATCCGCGCCAATCCTTCTCACAGGCAGGTTGGAAAGTCAGTACTGTACCGTACGTATTTGTTTCAGCATGACTGCGGCTATATCACAACAATTTTAATCCAGATAAAAAAGATTATTTATTATTATTTTTTTAACTTACCTACTCAAGTTTAATCCTATGCTTTTCCAAAGAGCTTGAACTGGTTGAGGATCGGGAAGCTAGAAGAAAATTACAGGCGCAGAAATTAAGTGAAAGGAAAAGAAACGAAGATTATCAGTTTGAAAGTTGTTAAAGCCATACACTGTTTTAGTAACATAGAATGGTTGAAGATTGTCCAACTGTCATGATCCCGAAAGAGGCAACAGTTATCAGATAATATATCTGGCCGACAGGATGCTGTATGTAAATATATAGTGTATGTCTACTATATAATAAAAATATACAGGGTGTTTCAGTTAAACGTTTCAGAACTTCTAAGAGGGGTAGGGTACATCCTGACAACTCGAAATCATATAGCAATGTGGGGTGGGAAATGCTTTCCTGAAGCGGTATTGTACACAGAAGTCGTCGTGCGATGTCGTGCAGCACAGATTCGATTTTCGGTCAATGAATGGGCCGGTATTATGGGAGATCACCTCATCGGACCTTACCTGTTACCGTGTCGTCTAACCGGACCTATCTACTTGATCTTTCTGCAGCAAGTATTGCCACAACTTTTGAGAGATGAACAGATTTCTGCATCGACGAAACAGACAATGTGGTTCCAACACGATGGAGCTCCTGTCCATTATAGCGGAGATGTTCGTAACTACCTGGATGTCACATTTGGTCAACAGTGGATCGGACGTGGTGGTCCCGTGCGTTGGCCTGCTCGGTCACCCGACCTATCATGTCTTGATTTTTATTTCTGGGGTCATATGAAATCGCTAGTTTATGACACCCCTGTTGACAATGCTGAGGAGCTGGTTGCAAGAATCGCAGTAGCTGCCGAAGAAATTCGAAATTCGCCTGGAGTATTCCAGAATGTTCGGATGTCCATGCGTCGGAGATGTGAGGCGTGCATTGTAGCCCGTGGAAGAAACTTCGAACACTTACTTTAATCCTGCCTTTTGCTTCTTTTCATGTATTATTAAAACGATTTCTCACTTACGGTCTCTTTTCTTTATGGTGCTTCTGTGTACAACACCGCTTCAGGAAAGCATTTCCGACCCCACATTGCTATATGATTTCGAGTTGTCAGGATGTACTCTACCCCTCTTAGAAGTTCTGAAACGTTTAACTGAAACACCCTGTATTTCTATACGGTATGGGCCTACCTCTATTAGCTTTTAATGAGGCATGTAGTCTTTGTGAAACACATACCACCAATTTATGAAACCTGTCTACGGAAAAATTCTTCTAATTCTGTAGCAGAACAGTTTTAATTGGATAAGCTATACTGGCTTCCATGATCGGGCTGTTATGCGTCGTTCAATTTACCCCATAGTAGTTCACTGAGGGCTCTGAGCGGTTGTCCATCAGTTCATATTTTATTTTCCCAATCAAGCTGTTACATACTGATGCAACAACGGTCATGGTTCCCTTTAAAATGTATGTTGTTGCATACAGCTGTTCTCAAAGTGTGGTCCGCGGATTCCTGGGGTCTCCGAGTTCAAAAATGTTTTCACAATAATACTAAGATGTTCTACGAAGACTAAGGCTTTGGAGTCCTCAATTTTTAAGAGTGTAAAGGGATCCTGAGACCAAAATTTTGAGAACCGCTGCTTCATCGGTGTTGGAAGAATGGTGTTATTGATGAAGCCTCTTTCTGCAAGGTACCATTGACCAAAAAAAAAAAAAAAAAAAAAAAAAAGCAAGGTCCAATAACATTACATGAAATGAAGGCCAAAACTATTAGATTGCCCCGCTGTGCTCCCCAGTTGGGAATGTAGTCCTTTTCAAAACTTTCTCCGGTTTGCGCAACGCCCTACAGTTGATTTCACCAGATGAAGCTTTGTTAGACAATCCTCTGCAACGCTTTCAGATACTAGGCTTGAACCACTTTCACACGCCGCTACGAATTAACTATCGTGATGAAAGGTAAGCGGACGCTGGCTTATTCGTGAAATTCCTGTCAATATAGGCGCACTAACATTACTCCTGTAAGTTCTTGAATCATTTGGGCGCTCTCTCTCTCTCTCGAAAAATCCTACAAAAATGTTCGGAGATCTTATTTTGATAAGATCTCCGAACATTTTTGTCGTTCAATTTTGGTATGCCTTTATGTTGTTCTGCCCTGTCCTATAGTTTTTTTATTTTTTTGGCAGGTGTCGCCTAATTTGGTCACAATGCAAAAGTTAACATTGCCTATACAAGTGCGTGCAGACATTGCTCGCCACCCAATTTTCATACTGCGCGAGCTGAAACCCATGGAATAACTCGCAGGGAAAATCTGATCACTGGCTAAAATTGGCCAACTACATTCTCAACTCAAAAATCTTTACGAATTCCTGCAGTTTCCGACAGAATTTCAACTCACGCCTCTCCAAACCAGTGACAAACGACGAAACCACTATATTTTAATGGAGGATCGTTCCTACAGTATCCCACTGTCTGTTTACATTAGCACTGCACGATATGCCAATTTTAAATGATGCCTGTCGTCTACAACTTCATTTACACCTCTGTGCTACTGCACTGCTTCTATAACCAACATTTGTACTATTCGTACTGTTGGGTAACAGAGTCTATAAACGCAGTCGAGTTGTTTTACGATAAATGCAAACTAAATGCATTATTCTGTAGGGAGTAAAGGGTTAAAACTCAGGTAAGCGGGTTAAAGGTTCAACTCCTCTTGAAGTTCTCTGACTAATATTTTGCAATCATCATTTTAAAATGTTTAGATTGTAATTAAATCAACACTAGATTGTCAGATGCTGCCTTGATGGTCATTCTTGAAAGTGATGGAAATAACCACCAAACAGATAGCATACTGCATTAATAATTACACTTCTGCAAAAGTTTTTCCTTTCCTTCGTCTATCACAAAATAGGGATGCAACCCGTTTGGATTAAAGTGCTTTAAGGCAGGATTCAAGATTTTAATGCCCTTTTTAACGGAAAAACTTTTATTATTTCTATATCACCAAAACCTCGCTTAATTTTTACAATGAGCATTATTCTTATATCGCGTTTCTATATTATATACTCCATGTTTACCCGGTGCAAACGGTAGTTATAACAAGGGCACATTATTATATAAATAATGAGAATATTAAAGGATCAGTTCGGAAGTATATCACTTGTCTTGAAATACGGTCATCTTATTTCAATAAAGAAAAGCAGATGATAGGGATGTTCGCATATTGAACTAGAGTGTTCAGTTTAGATGATAAATTTATATGATAAACACTGAGTTAATTAACTGGAGACAGAGCTAGAAATAAATTTCCCACAATGGGATAACATTACAAGTATGGTTAGATACGTCATTTCATGGGGTATGAAATGATGCTGTTGTTGTTATTGGGTTTAACGACACAAGGGCTATTAAGGCCAAATTGTGTCTGTTCATCGTTAATTCACAAGAAGCGTACAGTTAGAGATGTTAAATTATATGCTTCTATACAAGCCAATATGTTTTAGATACAATAAAAGTTCTTCAATATTTGCTTCATTTCCTAAGAAATTAGATAAATCAGTTGTTGTTGTTATTTGGTTTTTAGGAGCCTTAGCAACTAAGGCCATATTGCTCCGGGGATATGCGGTGGTCATTCTGACCTTTCCGCATCCTCCGTATTTGGTGGTCACGGGCTCGAACCCCGGTCTAATCAAGAAGCGTGTGCTACGCACTGCTGCTCCTGCCCACCTGGCTACGTAGGAGATAAATCAGGTGATATATTCAATGTGAAGAGAGACTGAAAAGTGTTTGACATTATGGTTGATTGTAAGGAATAATCAACCAGAAAATGACGGACCATACGTTGCGTCTGACACTATGAGCACTGTGGTGGGTTTTCTCCCAATCATAGGAAGAGAGGAATATGGTGAGTGTGTCCAATTCCCAGTCTTGCCAGTACCACTTCCTCTCGCCTGTTTCGTCGGAAGTCAGAGAGCCACAGCTTTGGATCTTCTTTTATCTGGTAAAGTTTATTGTTGGTGTCACTTTTCCAGATCTGTCACCATTTATTATAGCACGCTTTGCATATGACAGACTTATAGTCAGTGTAAGGAATCTGAGGACGTTGTGAGAGAACGGGTTGAGAATGTTTAGCGGCAAAGTCAGCACCCTCATTTCCCGGAATGCCAGAATGGCTAGGGATCCAGCAAAAACTGATTGAATACGCTGCAGGAGAATAGCTGGGAATGAATCTGTTTCAATGTAGGATGAGAAGAGGAAAAATTTTTCCTTATGGCAGAGACAGCACTAAGGGAGTCTGTGTAAATTATGGCAGATGGAAAATTCAATAATCTTACTAAGCGCTAACTTAAAAAAAAATAATAATAATAAGCACTAACTTAAAAAATAATAATAATAATAAGCGCTAACTTAAAAAAAAAAAAATAATAATAATAATAAGCGGTAACTTAATGGCATATAATTCAACGGCGAAGACGCTGCAAGCTAGCGGTAACGTGATGAAATTGTACATAAAAGAAAAACTGCCGCAGCACCCACCATACTGTAAGTTTTGAAACCATCTGTATAAATTTTACAGGCATGGTTGTTCATAGTCGCATGAACTGAATGTAACTGTCTGATATTGCAGGGGGTATAATATTATTCCCCCAGTGGAGAAAGTGTAATCTTGTGAGACGGACACATATGTCCAAGGTGGACCAGGTGCAGTTGTCTTGAAAAATTACATTTAATTTGACATTCCAACTCTAACCAAGCTCTTTGATCCTGAGGGAGGCGGGTCTATTTTCATTTCGCTTGCTGTCATAGAAGGCTTCCCGCCGAGTACTATAAAGATACTTCCAACTTGGGTGCGACGGTAGACTCTGGATCTTAGCAGCGTAGTGGAGCAGTAGTGTTTTTCTACGCAGGTGTAATGGGGAATCATGCGCTTCAATACAAAGACTTTGGATCGGAGAAGTCCTGAAAGCTCCCAGCGCAGTCCTCAGAGCACTGTGATGGATCACATTTAGCCGTTTTTATTTAGCCATGTTAAAGTAGGGCTCCTGGCAGAGTCATAAGAGTCATACATTGGACAATCATAATCTAGCCGTGAACTGATTAAACTTCTATAAAGATGCAGTAAAGTATATCGATCAGCTCCCCATGACATCGACGAGATCGATTGAAGTATATTCAAATGCTTTATACAAGAAGTTCTCAAATAAGTAATGTGGGCTTGGAAATTTAGTTTGCGGTCTAATATTAGTCCAAGAAATTTAACGGTAGTAGCAAGCGAGATTGGAGAACTCGTTTCTTGCAAAAGTGAGTGGCAGTGCATTTATTTTCTGATAGTCTGTAACCGTTCCGTGAAGTCCAGGATTCTATTTTGGTTATGGCAAGTTGGAGCTGCCGTTCGATGGTATTCATACTTTCAGATTGACAGGAAATGGTAAGGTCATCCGCATACATATAAGTTTGAACAGTTTTTTTGGGATATCTCGTGTCATGTTGCTAACTCGGATTGAAAACAGTGTTGGACTAAATATTGATTCCTGCGGGACTCTCTCTTCCTGAATGTGAGATGTAGAGAGTAAGTTTTTATATTGGACCTGAAAAGAACGCAACTGCAGAAAATTTTGAATTATTTCTAGCAAATGGCCCCAAAGCCCCAGATGGTAAAGGTCCATAATAATACCATGACGCCATGTAGTATTAAGTGCCTTTTCAAGATCTAAATTGACCATGACTAGATGTTTCATGACAAAGACATTGCGGATATGACATTCGGCTATGATAAGCACATCTAGCGTTGATCTATTCTTTCGAAACCCATACTGTTGTTCTGGAAGGAGATTCTCTGACTACAGGATGTAATTGAGCCCAGTATGAACCACCCTTTCGAAAATTTTTCCCATTCAGCTCGTAAGAGATAGTAGCCTGTAATTTTCAACACAAGAAGGATTTTCCTGGTTTTGTAAGGCGATAACGAACGCATGCCGCCAGTAAGAAGGAAAGGTATTTTCAGAGAAGATCTGATTATAAAAAATTAATAGTGGTCTCAAGTCTTCTTCAAGTAAATACTTGAGCATAACATAATGAATACCACTGGACCTGCTGCACTATTGGAAGGTCTGTTTAATGATTCTTGAAGTTCCATTAATGTAAATGGTTAGTTGTACGGGAATGAGCGATGCTTGAAGAAGTTAATTTTATACCGTTCTGCACCTGCTCTGATGTTCTGGAAGGGGGATGCATAAGAGGCAGAAGCAGAGATTTTAGCAAATGATTCTGCTAGTGCATTGGCAACTTCTTCAGCTGTAGATAGGTCTTTCATAGATAGGTCTACAGGTCTTCAGCTGTAGATAAGTATTATCTGTAGATAATAAAAAGAAAGAAAGAGACCTAGTCCAACTTTGTAAATGAATCAGGTAATGCTAATGAATGGGGATTACTATACAAGTTAACAAGAGACAAGACTCTCGCAACTGACATCTTTGGAACCATCAAATCTGGTCAGCAGGAAACCTCTAACTGGGCTGACTCAATCAACGCCATTCTCAACAAACCCTTTCCTAACGATAACCCCCTGGAAGACCTTCCGGAACACAGAATCAGAAGAGACAATGAAAAATACCAAACGTCAGTGCAAACTGACCTATTCACAAAACTGGAACTTGAAGCAGTTCTTAAGAAGATTAACATCAAAAAATGCCATGGACTGGACATGGTGGAATATGCTTTCATCATTACACTATATAAAATTAAACCTGAGCTCATGCTACTGTTATACAACAAATGTCTCTCTCAGTCTTGTTTCCCACAAATCTGGAAGACTGCACTACTCCGTCTCATTGCCAAGCCTAATAAACCAATTACAGAGCCCAGATCCTTCAGAGCCATAGCACTTCTGGCCAACTTGGGAAAAATCCTAGAACGGTTAATAGCTCTGCGCATTACAAATCTGTTTCTTTCTCGGAATCTGATCTCGCCTGAACAATATGGATTTATCCCAGGTAGGTCTTCTCAGGAGGCCCTCTCAGACCTGGTCCTGCGGGTCCTGGTCCTGAGATGTCCAATTACAAGTACGAAATGGCCTTGTTCATTGATTTTGAGGGGGACCTTTGACAACGTGTGGTGAGAAAGCGCCCTGTAACGCCTCAGATCGGAAGAATGCCCTCACAATCTCTAATGGCTAATCCGAAGCTACTTTTCCGAGCGATCGATCATCGTAAAATCTAAATACCAACAGATCCACAGGCCTTTTACAGCCTCCATCATTAGAATTTCAAGAAATGAGTGGGCCTGTCCAGGCAGACCCTGCTCCTCTACTATAAAGTGGTATTCCTTCCCATAGTCTCATTCGCGGCCAGAGCTTGGTTCGACAGAGTGGTAACCGTCAAAATGACGCAAAAACAACTCAATCCAGAGGGCAATGCTACTAGCAACACATCGCATCTGCCGAACGGTGTCCACTGCAGCAATCCAGGTTATTGCTGAGACTCTGCCATTAGACTTATATGTAATATTTAGAGGATTATGCTTCAGGCCCAAAAAAGGAATACCTACCTCCATCATGGATATAGACCTATCGTTGAATGATGACAATAAATGGGAGAAAGCTCGATGCTTTAACGAGCTAATAAATGTCTGGCAAACAAGGTGGGACAATTCAACTGCTGGCACTGTAACAGAAATTCCTACCGGACGTCTCCTTTGTGATGTCGAAAAAAGGTTAGTGTTGGTTTACAATTAGTCTGGAAACATCGTATCTTATTACTGGGCATGGGTCCCTTAACGAAAAACTCCACCAGCTAGGCCTGTTAAATACTGACCTCTGTTTCTATGGAGCAGAAGAAAACTGGCAACATCTTCTCCACGAATGTGCCTGCTATGAAGACATTAGGAATGAGCTGCGAAATGAAGTCCCATCCTTCAGCACAAATCAAGTTGACCAACTTGTTCTGACCCCACATCACTTGTCTGCACTCCAGGCTTTTGCAGCTGCTGTCTTTGCCAGAAGGAAAGACAACTAATGAGGTAGAAACATAACCTCAAACACCATTCAAAGATCAACCTATTGACCTTTTCAGGCATATTATTATTCTATTTTATTTTTATTTATTTTTTCCCCTTGTTTTTGTTTTTCTTTTTTTTCTTTTTCCCTTATTTTCCTTTTTTTCTCTCTCTCTCAAAACCTGCACTACAGGTGAATGCTTGTTTTTTTTTTTTTTTTTTTTGCTGATGTCTCTCTGGAATGCCCCACCTGCCAGGATCCTCGGTGGCGGTGGGTCAGAGTCTCTTTTGAGACCTTAGGTGATATACTGGGAGTGGCCCGCCTTCCCGTGGTGTGGACGAGTACCCAGAATCATCTGTCCAGGTGACCGATGCTTCTGGGAAGCCAAGAGGCCAGAACACACACACACACACACACACACACACACACACACACACACACACACACACACACACACACACACACACATCTGGCTCTACAAATGGGCCAGATACTATTACTACAAATATAATACTGTTCTTCACAGAGATACGAGGCAGAGTTGAACGAATGTTCCAGGTGCTGAATTTGCTGCCCTTTACATGTCCACATCATCGGGTCCCACTAGGGACTTGGCGGCTAATAGACCGGAAGAGCAAAGGGCACAACACAATATACTGCACATGACCCCACACACCTTCAAATCTCTGGCCCGATATATACCCGCGGAGATGGGAGAAATCCCAGGAGCCGTTAGACAATAACATACCTTACACCTTACCTAAACATCGTTGCTGACCAAGTATACCCTTTCATGGCAATGGTCTTCCCCTCTAGCGGTGCCGTCTTTCAGCAGGATAATGCGCCAGCGCACACCGCCCGGATTGTTCGAGACTGGTTCGAGAAACATGGGGAAGACTTCCAGGTATTGCCCTGGCTTCCAAATTCCCCAGATATCAATTACATTGAGCATCTGTGGTTTGTGTTGGAACAGCAACTCCGATCTGCGGCGTCTCACCCACGGACCTTACAGGAGTTAAAGGATCTGCTGGTTACGTGTTGATACCAGATACCATAAAACACATTTAGAAATCTTGTAGCATCCATGCCTCGCCGGGTACGACCTGTTTTGGCTGCACGTGGAGGACCAACATCATATTAGGTGGGTGGTCATAATGTTTTGGCTCATCGGTGTACGTATTTCATAATAAAAAAAAAAATAAAAATAATAATCACTGAAGCGGTTATATTATGCCTAAAAATCTCTCTCTCTCTCTCTCTCTCTCTCTCTCTCTCACGTACACACACCCAAGATGTGCGTGTCTCATTTGAAAATCACAATGTTCACTGCACAGCATGATTAAATACTTGATTTTAAGGTCTAAACACGCCAGAATTGAAATTTAAATATTAAGTAATTAGGTCACTGCACATCACATGCATAACGTAGTACGGCTGACTAAAGAGACGCAAAATGAAAGAGAAATCAATTTTTATTATATTATGTTCTGTACCAAGATGTCTGAGAGGAAGTCTACATCATACAAGAACAAATTTTCTAATTATGCAAATTTATTTGCATTAACGCACCATGACCCGCACGAATAAACAGCAATTTTACACACACATACACACAGGGTATTTTTTTTTAAATTAAAATAAGTATTATCGTTCAGATTTTTCGATTTATAAATTTAAAATATTACCTAATCAATTACTTTCTCTTCCCTCAGTGGGAGTTATTCCCCGTCCTTCTCTGAAAAAATAAAATTTGTGTACAGTACTGCTGAAAGGAACGTAAACTGATCTTATTTGAAGAGTGGGGATAAATAGCAGTTGTATGCAATGTTCCTCTCAGTACTCGGGCGTTTAGCTGTTTATAACGGTTGTTCTCTTCCCCACCTTCAAATAAAATCGGTTTACACTTTTTTCAAAACACACCGGGGACTAAACCGAGGACGGAGAACTTTCCCGTTGAGGGGAAAATTAAAAAAAAAAAAAAAGTTGATCAGGCAAATTTCACTTTAAAAATCGTAAAATCTATCTGATAATATTTAGTCCAATTTTAATATTAAATACAAAAACTTCAGCACAAATACAGTATAATAAAGAAAATAGAACGGAGCGTATGAATGGCAGAATATAACATTCGATCGTCAACATGCTTACTTTTTTTTTTTTTTTTATGTCCAGTTAATTAAATTGCATCGTTAATCTCTCTTATTTCTTATTTAGCCTCGTTATTTCTGCATTAAATATATTAAAGAGAAAACTTTCTAGATAACGAAAAAATCGAAATAACAGCACCCGGAATCCACGAAGGTGCTGTTATTCTGAAAGTCCACTGTACATAGTATTATTATCCATATAGTGCAAGAAAGCCTCAGACTTCTGCTGCACCAGCCATAAAAATTTCCGATTTACCGTGAGAGAGAGAGAGAGAGAGAGAACAAGAGTCAGAAGCAGAAGGGAATCACCAAGAAAGAAAATAATGATGATATCCAGCCAGCTCGGGACACTGTGTGTGCCAAGCCCATACTCACCAGATATGAGCCCCTAGGGTTACCAAACATTCAATAAGCGTAAGATCTCCTCCCACACCGAATGGAAATTGCTCGGGTTCGAATTCCGTCAATGACGCGAGGAACTATTTTTTTTTAAGTCGATTAATGAAACCGATTAACTCAGCCACTGCGTGTCAAGTGCGGCCGCGTAGATAGCAAGGTTCCCCCTCCCCTGGAAACTCGGGGATTTTTCGTCCAGCAAATAGACAAATCGACCAGAGAACACATGCAATTCACGAACATAATACACTTGAGCAGATGAAAGTATATTGCGGCTGGCCCTAGTGTGATATTTTTATTTAAATAAGTGTAAGAAAAGTTATTTTTCGTTTGAGAAATGAAGGAAAGCATTTCTAGCTACTGCTAGACTGCTAGTAAAGTAGCATTTCTAGCAGTAAAATACTAGCAGTTATTCTTTGATAAAAGTTGTCACTCTCTCACACACCAGGCAGGAAGTAGTAGGTCACAGCCTCGAGGACACAGTCAGCAAGATCAAACTTCAGCGTGGAGATAGAGAGGCAGCATGAATGACGACTATACACTGGTCAACAGCGGTAGCAACACAATAAAAATATAAAATAGACTTACATTAGGAGCAGCAAACTCAGCGAAATTCAAATCAAGCGTTAAATATAGAGTTCCAGCATGACGCATAGTATAACTATCATACACAATCACAATTAAACCAGGAGGCTTTCTGAGCACCGACCTGCGAGACGGCGGTCATGTCTGTACAAGACAGTGAAATAGAGTTTGGTGTCAAGCCGCACCGAAGGTCTTTCCCATATCTTTACAAGAATGTGTTCAGGGCTGATTTGCATCTTGTGCCTGGCAGTGTATATATATATATATACACTCAGAGGTGTACTGCTAAAAAAGAAAAATAGTACTGGAATGTTCGTTCTCCAAAATACTATATGATAACGCCACATGGACTGCACAGTAACTGAATCAAACTTCAGACTCACGGTTCATAGATTTTTTTTTTTTTTTTTTTGATTTGGTAGTTGTTGGCGCATCGGCTTCTGTGGCCATATTGCACCTCCAAAGGTTTTTGCAGTACAGTGATCCAAGCCCGAGGCGGGAATCGAACCCGCGACCTTTGGGTTGCCGGGCAGGTACTTTACCCACTCGGCTAGCCCGGTCGGCACGGTTCATAGAACAACCAGTTCTAGCGTTCAGCTCACTGCGAATCAAAATGCAGCGTTCGCACGCATCACAGTATATCTCATTCGTTGGATCTCTTTATCTAACACATGGTACTTTAGTAAGAACCGTTAAAATTTCATTGCGAAATTTATATTTTTGTTTTTAAATAAATTTTTAAAGAAATCTATTAATTTTAAAGATTACTATTAATATATATTTTTAGTAGCAATAGGTAAAATAGATATTTCTCCCTCCCCTTTGATTAGGCCATTGTTTCATAATATTAGGTGTATAAATTTTCTATAATGACATTTAGAAAAAAGTACTGGAACGTTGTTCCAGTGCGTTCCGTCCCCGCACACACACACACACACACACACACACACACACACACACACACACACACACACACACACACACACACAATTAACCAATCATCAGCAGCAAACCACAGAAAATATTTACTGCAGAAATTCCAGCAGCCAAAAAGAAACTGCGTTATTTTTGCAATTAAACGAACTTTATAAAAGTGCATTAGTGTACAAAAGAACGGATAGTGTGTACAGTAAAGTATAGTTCGGAATATGGGCAGAAAATAATGCGATGCAGTTTGTCACAATATCCTGCCTTCATCCTTTTCACATTCACTTTTCTTTCGTTTTACTTTAAAAGATCAAGAAAAGTTCGTGTAAATCTATCTCTGTTAGCTACCTGGAATCTTCACGCTTGTAAACAGTCACGTGGAGACATGTGGTCATGTGGGTAAGACGTGTCAGGATGATTGAAATAACTTCGTTGCCGTGGCCATGCTTGTTTCAAGGTCATGCTGAGAGCTGGTGAATATCGATCAGAAAGATAAGCAATCGCAGTTAAAGCACGAGAGCAGCAAATTCTCTCTCCAATACAAACTTAGAAAGTAACTTTAAGGTCATTAAAAGAAGTTTACTTCCAGCAGTAAAGAAACTGGCTGCTAGAAACAACACCGAAACGCAGCTAATGGATAGCCTAAAATTTTGTGGAACACGTTAGGTTAGTAAATCTTGTATGACATACTAATAATAACACTAAACAACAAATTTTCGAAAAAGGTTACATTTGTCTGCATTTCCTTGTGTTCTTTATGTGGTTTTTTTTTTTTTTTTTTTTTGATAGCGTCAAGCTTAACTAGAAATGAAAGAAAAGTAAATAAGTAATAATACTATACCAGAGTTATTTACAATCTTTAATTTCTATATATAATAGAGCATTAATTTCAGTAAACAAGCTACAAGTTAAAAAGTAGAAACCTTCCTCGGGTTAATCAAAAAATTTCCTTAAAAATTTACATTTGAACGACTTTGCCGTTTATGTTCAAGGTGATCATCCCAAATCAATAACCAGATAGTCGCCCATCACGGTTTCATCCCACCTCCTTTGGTACCTATTCGCCATTAACTGTATGTCCTGGTGGAGTTCCTTTCCTTACGCTTCACTAATGTCGCCCAGATTTCGCTGAAAAAATCTAAGTTGTGGTTGTAGAGTTTTAGACAAATCAGCAACTTAGGCCAAATTGCTTCTGTTCTGTGGCCGATTTTCTATTTGCTGGAAGAAAAACTAGAGTTTCTGGGATAAAAAAAAGCCACCACACTACCCCGTTTGAGACCGACTAACTCAGCCACATTGTGAAAAAAACAGCGTCACTGAGGGGATTTGAACTCGTGTCTTTTCCACCAGGTATGAGGAGGAAGGTAATTATAACAACTGTGCTACCCAACGAGGGCGAGAATGAAAGTGATGGAGCTTGATAGTCATTCTACATCCAATTTTCCGTATTTTTCAATTAACTTGTCAAATAGTTATTTGTAATTTTCACTCTTGTTACCGAGAAAGCCATTCACCACAAAGCGAAATGACTGTCAAGCATTTCGCTGAGCATTAGTAATTTTGTCTTCCGGTTCTTGTTAAGACAACAAACATCTGCTTAACTTTTAGACCAGTAATTAGACAACTTGAGAAAACATTGTATAGTGCGCTCGCTCGCTCTCTCTCTCTCTCCCATTCATTCATTCAACGCTTTAACAAATCGATTGACTAGTCCCAGTTTGCTATGGAGTGGTGGAAGCAAAACTTTGTTACTCGGAACCAGGATAGCATTTACTACGTTGTGAGCGTCAGGCTGCACATCAATTCTGGAAGACCATTCTCTTCTCCTGTAGTGTTGATGTATTACCCTGCTGTCTCAGAGGTAGAGAAGCAAAGGAACTCAGTGAATTCACTTTGCAAACCAGAAGGAACGCCAGCATCTTGTGGAATACATGTATTCGGTTAATAAAGGAACTGTATATGTCCCTCACACACACACACATTCAATATATAGCTGTCATACTTGATTTTCTCAAACCCATACGTTACATTTCCGTAGTCTTCTTTAAAATGAACAACAGGAATTGATGGGTACATATTCCCATTATAAAGCAACACAGACATCAAAACTTTTACTCGAACTGTCAATGAAAAGATGACCCTCTTCTAGATTGCGGCTAATACCAAGCTCTTCATAAAGGCCAATCAGATCAAAACAACAGGACAGGGATTCTGCAACAGTGTAAAAATGTGCATAAATGACATGTCCCCGCTCAATATGTGGAGGTGAGGAGCTATGATCCAGTAGTTCTACACTTTTAAGCAAGACGTTAGGAGCAGTACACTGTATTTGGTTACATCTGATATCTGCAAATTCTGAAGACCCTTCATTGGAAGGTGGATTGGGAATTGGCAGCTCTTCATTGTGCAACACCAGAATATGTTTAAATGCACTACAGCTTTTTGATCCGCAGACTCTTTAAATTGTGATACAGGGCCGGTTCTGGTAGGTGTGCAGTGAGTACATGCATGCAGGCGGCCAAATCCCTATGGTGGCCGATAATGGACTTTAAAGAATAAAATTAAAATGTAATTTAATATTATTTTAATACAGTGGTCGGCGATGAAATAGCGAACGTGGCATTGTTAATAAATAATATTGTATTCTCTAAATTATGTTTAATGTTAATTTTCATTGCGAATGAAAATTAAACATAAAAATAACGTAACAAACGTTACCGTAAAATTAAGAAGTCATACCAACATTCACAATGGGAACATAAACATAACCGTAAGCATATTTGGTAACCATGGAAACACAACATGCTCTTCTTTCAGACTTCAAAAAATTGATGTTTGCATGATATAGCTGTGTAGTTTATGTTATAATTAACGCGGAAACATCCATGTTAGGTGTTTGCATAAGAAGTGCTCCTAAAAATACTCAAATACCTAAGTTAACCTGAAAGGATCATAAATGAACTGCATATTGACAGAGAGCTTATGAGAAGTGGAATTTGGATATAGTGTCTATTAATGGAATCCTGAACAGGTAATATGTTTAATCTTGATTTTAAGCATTCATACTTCGGGTAATAGTTGAAACGAACGGTAGGTTTATGGTGATTCAGTGCAGCGGAACAGCAATATTCTGCTTAAGGCAATACGGCACTTAAGCTCTGAACAAGGTCAAGCGGGCGCCTCCGTAGCCAGGTGGGCAGGGGCAGCAGTGCATAGCACACGCTTCTTGATTATACTGGGGTTCGAGCCCGTGACCACCAAATACGGAGGATGGGGAAAGGTCAGGGAATGACCACCGCATATCCCCGGAGCAATATGGCCTTAGTTGCTAATGCTCCTAAAAACCAAATAACAACAACAAGGTCAAGCGGTGACAAAGTTAGGGATTATCCCTCCCCCACTCCCACCTGCATACTTCATCGGCTAGTCATCGAACGATAGAAGTGCGCTATCTTGTTGTGCTAAAGACTACCTGCCACGAAATTACTGAAATTCCGGATCCCGTTTGCATTGCAGAATGACAGATTTCAGCGCATCAGCCGTGCCGCTTACTTGCTGCATATGTCTGACGAATGATGACTTCATAATTAAATGTGTTACTTGTCGGAAAAACTATTGCAATAAGCCTGATTGTACTTCTGTCGATATTAAGAGGTTCAACAAAACTAGAAAACGCAAGTTTGAATGTGACGCTTGTAGGCAACAAACAGGAAAAAATAATGAAGAATTACTTAATGAAGTCATTTGTGAAGATTCTTGCGAAGAACAGATTAACGACCTTGAACAAGCAACAAGAGTAATCCTCTCGCAGACTGACCTTGGAAATGGCATCTTGGGCTATCCTGAAGTATCAATTTTTGAAACCTTGGGATGCGATATTTGCCCGGAAGACTGCGAGCACTCTGAAGGGGGTTCCGCTAGACAAAGGAGCAATCATAGCCCGAATGAAAGGCTGGAAGAGAACCGTAAAGAATATGTCTCGCGTGCGGAATTAAAGGATATCCTTGCAGATTGCATCAGCCCCTTTTCAATGCAGGCTGTGGAATACGCTGAAAACCTCGCAAGAAATTTCATCCCTGCACATAAAATGCTACAAGAACTACAGGAAGAGAATTTTCTTCTCAAAGAACAAAACAGTAGAATATTGCAAACCCTTAAACGACTGGAGGAAAAGCTAGGATGCTTTGAATCCGTCCTCGTTGCACAAGGTGGCTCAGTGACCCCCGTAACCGACGAAACTTGCTATGCGAGGCAGAGCTACCCAAAGAAAACTAGAAGTGATATGCATGGATTGCACAGGAGGATAGAAAACACTGAAAATCACAAACAGAAGACAAGAAACGAATGGAATTCAGGGGAAAACATATCAGAACGAATTGCAAAACTACAAGACTGTCAAATAATATGTGAATTTCAAGCCCCGCCGCGAACTGTCTGTTTGCAGCAGGACCTCGCAAGCAATAGCACCAAACCCAGTGAAACTTTAGGGGCAGCACAAGGAAATGACTTCATACATTCCACTAGGAAAAGTCGAAACCAAAATAAAGAAGTCTCAGAAATATTAGGACAACAGGAATCCACTGAACTGATTGGGGCATGCATGTATTGCGAGAGTACGAACGTCAGAGTTACATCTTTCCCCTCAGATCACGTTCTTGCAAACCCACTCACTTATGCGCACATCGCTAAGCTACCTAAAAAGCATAACACTTTTGTGGGTAGAAAAACTCGCCCATCCCAAAATTTCAAGCCTGCTCTCGCCGAGGACATAATCCAGTTCAAAGAGAAAGTATTAACATATCTTCATGTAACACACCCGAAACAAACAAACGGTTTTCTGAAATTTACAACATTCCTTCCGTTGCAACCAGAGAGCAAATTTTTGTATCAAGGCTGGGGCCCACAACACAGCCCAGAAACATTAAAGCCATGTGTGAGGGCAAACATGGGATAACTGTTGAAGTAAAGCAAGTGAAAACACGACACCCAGTTTACTCCTCCTTTATAATCTCTTGTCCACCAGATAAAGCAACTCGCCTACAAGACGTAAGCGCCTGGCAAGTAGGTTGTTGGCTGTTGTTGTTAAATTTGTTGGTGCATCAGCAACTTAGGCTATAATGCACTGGTTACTGTCTAATATCTTCTTAGTTTGTCTTACACGTGATATGGTTCATATATTGTGATATTTATTTATCAATTTTAGAAAGAGAAAAATGTCATTCATGTCCTCACGATCTCCTAGAACATTCTGTAATGATAACCGGCTGGAGTTATGAAAATGAGAGAAGAAAGCAGATTTCCGTTCTTGCAGATATAGCGGGCATTCCAGGATGATATGTTTTACTGTTAGTGAACATAAGCAGTTGCTGCATTGTGGAGGATCATCGTTTGTTAGTAGGTAGCTATGTGTGAGGAATGTATGACCAATGCGTAATCTGGCTAGGATGGTTTCTTCTTTTCTGTTTCGTCTCAGACTGGATTGCCATTGCTTGGGTTCTCTCTTGATTTCAAGAAGTTTATTATTTGCTTGACCTTGCCACATGCGTGTCCACTGTTGTTTATACATCTGTTTGATAATGGATTTATGGTCAATATAAGGAGTCCTGAAATTAGATGGTATCACATTTGTAGCACATTTAGCAGCTAGATCTGCCTGCTCGTTTCCTAGTATTCCAGCGTGTCCAGGGATCCAACAAAATATTACTAGCTGTCCATGTCCGTGAAGTTCTAGTAGCTGTGCCCAAATATTTTGTACCAGCGGATGACTAGGGAAGAATTGACGCTGTAGAGAATTAACAGCACTCAATGAGTCCGTATATATGATGGATTTGGTACACGACTCTTCTTTGATATTCTCTAGAGCTAGAACAATGCCGTATAGTTCTGAGGTATAAGTACTGCATTCAGACGGAAGCTGTCTGGAGATGGTGATATTTGGTAATACTACAGCGGTACCAACTTTACTACCAATTTTGGATCCATCTGTATATATTTGAATGAAAGTGCTAAACTCAGAGGAGTGGGTCTTATGAATTTGTCTAATGTTGGAATCTGGAAGGTTATTCTTTCCCCATTGCTGAAAGTGTCTATCAATATGTATCGGGGGCATTTGCCATGGCTGGGTTTCCATGCTAGTGTCCTGAAGAATGTTAGTAAAATTCAGGTCCCAGCTTGTGATAAGAGCTTGAAGCCTAATGCCAGATGGTTTATTGAGCCGTGGTTTACTTTCATAAAGTTTACTCCATTTGGGTATAAAGAGATATTGCCATATGGGATGATGTGGAAGACTGCTGATTTTGGCTGCGTAATTTAGTAACAGAACTTGTCGTCGAAGATGTAGCGGTGGCTCATAGGCTTCGGTATATAGACTTAAGATTGGTGAAGTACGAAAAGCCCCCAGTGCAATTCGTAGGGCACTATGATGTACAGGATCGAGCCATTTAAGTGCACTCGGTCTGGCCGAGTCATATGCAGGAGACCCGTAGTCTAACCTGGATCTAATCAGCGATCGATATAGCTGTAGCAACATGTAGCGATCTGCGCCCCATGACATGGAGGAAATTACTCTCAGAAGATTTAGTTTTCTAAGACAACTTGTACGGATATGTTTTATATGCTCCAGAAAGTTTAATTTTTTATCAGAAATTACACCAAGGAATCTAATACTAGGCTGGAAAGTAATACGATGAGAATCTAACTGTAGGTCTGGATCAGGATGTAAAGAACGTTTGCGACAGAAGTGTACGGCTGTTGTTTTTGGTTTAGAAAGTCGATATCCGTTGTTTTTGGCCCAAGAGACTATTTTGTTAATAGTACCTTGTAGTTGTCTTTCAATTAGTCGCATATTTTGAGAGTGACATGAGATGGCAAGATCGTCAGCATATAGGTATGCATCAACTGTATTAGGTATACACTTGGTTATGGCATCAATCCTAATGGCAAAGAGTGTAGCGCTCAACACTGAACCTTGGGGAACTCCCTCTTCTTGTACATATGCTCGAGACAATGATGAATGGAATCGGACTTGAAATGATCTATTGCCTAGAAAGTTTTTAATGAATATCGGCAGATGACCCCGAAGTCCACATTTATGTAAGTCCTGAAGAATCCCATATCGCCAAGTTGTATCGAAGGCTTTCTCTATGTCAACGCATATCATGACTAGGTGCTCGTTTCTGAGGAAAGCGAGATCAAGTGTAGATCTTCTTCTCCGGAAGCCATGTTGGTTTGGACTTAGAATGTTTTCCGTTTCTAGAAACCATGTCAATCTAGCATTAACTATTTTTTCTAATGTTTTTCCCAGACAACTGGTTAGAGAAATAGGGCGGTAGTTTCTGGGATCTGTGTGGTCTTTTCCTGGTTTCGGGAAAGCTAGCACATAAGAATGGCACCAGCTAGCAGGGTAATACTCCTCTAGAAAAATTCTGTTATACAGTTGTAATAGGGCAGTTAATGAATCCTCACTTAAATGAAAGATCATGGTGTAAAAAATTCCATCGGGGCCTGGAGCACTATTCTTTAATTGGGAAAGTGCACTGCGCAATTCAATCATGGTCAGAGGTAGGTTATACGAATATGGGACGGCAGTATTAAATTTTAGTTTGTATTTTTCTGTCCGGGATTTTAACAATTGAAATGCTGGTTCATATGTGGCAACAGCTGAAAGTGTTTCAAATGAATTACCTAAGATATTGGCAATCTCCAGAGGTTCAGAAATTTCCTTCCCTCTTACGAGTAGAATAGGAGAAATTGTTTGTGTGTATTTGCCATTAATTCGTTTGATCTTTTTCCATATTTTAGAAGTATCTGTGGATCTGTTTATGGTGGAAGCGAAACGTGCCCATGCTTCTTTTTTACTCTCTCGTCTTATATGACGAGCTTTAGCTCTGGCTCTCTTAAACTGTAGGAGGTTGGCTGTAGTTGGATATTTTCGAAACAGATTCCAGTACTTATTTCTTTCTTTTTTAGCATTGTTACATGCTTCATTCCACCACATTTTTGGATGAAGCCTGATTTTGGATGAAGATTTTGGAATAGCAGCCTCCGATGCTTTCATTATTTTTCGTGTAGTATACCTGACTGCAGAATCAATTGTGAGGGTTGTTATGACGGCAGTATCTATTCGAGCTATTTCCTGGTATTTAGTCCAGTTAGCCTTTTCAAATTTCCAGCTTGTCCTAATTTCTCTCTGGGGAGGAGAACTTGAGCTAAAAGTACAGATGATAGGAAAGTGATCACTACCACAAGGGTTGTCAGTAACAGTCCAGTCTGTGATAGGAAATATTGTTGGGGAGCATATTGAAAGATCAATAGCTGAACTTGAACCAGATGGAGAGTGTATGTATGTGTGATCACCAGTGTTTAGAATAGTTAGATTATGTTTATCTAAAAATTTTTCTATTATCTGTCCTCTAGAGTCAAGATGTTGGGAACCCCATAGGGGGTGATGGCCATTCCAGTCACCCATAATACAAAAGGGAACAGGTATTTGCTTAACTATATCATCTAAATCATCAAGGCTGTATGAATGGTTTGGCGATAGATACAACGAAACTAATGTTACTGTTATACCAATGGTGACACGAACTGCAACTGCCTCTAAAGATGTTTGCATGGGGATAGGTCTACAGGGAACTACAGAGTTCACTATGACTGCTACTCCTCCATGAGCTGAGTTAGAGGAACTTCTATCTTTTCTATATATAGTATAATGTTTAATTGTCATAGACACTGTATTTGTGAGATTGGTTTCTTGAAGGCACACTGCAACAGGCTTATATTTACTTAATAGATCGTAAAAGTCATCTACGTTACCACGGAGCCCACGGCAATTCCACTGAATAACTGTACTCATTGTTTGGTTTTAACTGGTGTCTGCTAACATCCGTGAAGTAGTCTGCTTACGCCTGTCTAGTTTCCCCTTTTCCTTCTTTGAGAATACTGGTCTGCCTGTGTCGATGTCATCTTCTGGATGAATTTCAAGAATTGTATCGTCATCGCCTGCTTTTTCATCGATGTCCATGGTATCAGATCTGAGTTTGTATTTATCACTTCTTTCAGAGCTCTTGATTTGTTCTTTCTGTTGCTGTTTGGGATTCTTATCTGGAGGAACTGTTACTGGTGTATTTACTTCTTTTGTTACATATCTGGAGGGAGAGTGTTCCTTTGATGAAGAAAGTACTGATTTAGCCCAACCAGATATAGAGATATTTGGAGGGACTGAGCAGTCAGTTTGAGTTGATATTGAGCGTAGTCGTTGAGTAATTGATGCATACGTAGATGATTTGACAGGAGTTGTAAATTGTTTTTTTGCCTCTTGATATGACACCTTATGCTCTATTTTATATTTCTGAATATTCTTCTCTCGTTTCCATTGATCGCAGTCCTTAGAGAAGGCAGAATGATTTCCATGGCAATTAGGACAGTTTTGAGTTTCCTTGTTACAATCGGTATGTGTGTGTTCTTTAGAACCGCAAGCAGCACAAGTGACTACATCTCTGCATACCGTTTGCGAATGACCAAATTTTTGGCACTTGAAGCACCGTACCGGATTGGGAATGTATGGTCTAACATGACATCTGAGGTATCCAGCCTTTATAGTTGTGGGGAGAATTGGTGTTTTAAAAGTCAGTATAACTGTCCGAGTAGGGACAAGCTCTCCATCTCTTTTGATCAAAATTCTTTTGGCGTGGATTACATTTTGGTTGTTTAATTCCTGGACAAGTTCATCTTCCGATACATTTAGGAGATCCCATTCTGATATTACCCCTTTAGAGGAGTTCAAGGTGGCATGTGGGGTAACCTTTGTGGGAATTCCACCAAAGGTAGAAATTTTCAGGAGTCTCTCTGCATGTCTATGTTCGTTCATCTCCACTAATAAATCTCCAGATCTTAATCGACGAACCATTTTTGGAGGGCCAGCCACATTTTCGAGACATTTCTGAATCAAAAATGGAGATAACTTACTCAGTGGTTGGTCTGTGGAGGAATGCAATATTAAAAAGAGAGGAGCAGAATAATCTGTCCCTTCTTTTTTTTGTCTCTTGGCATGGGATGGGTTTAAGTCATGATCTAGGTCATGCCTATCTAGATCTGGATCAGTAGATCCGCAGCTGGACTGTTTTGTGTTTTCCATTACTGCTCCTTTTAGCCCTGGGAGAGTGGATTTCTTCTCCCAGACTTCCAGCCCCGCCACGTGGAGGCAGGAGCGGTGCCACCAGTGACCAAGCGATAAAGAGATTAGTTGTTAGTGTGTTAATAAGTTATTCCTATATACAAAAAGAAAGGTGTCTTGCCTTTCTGTCAAGTGAGCTAACTTCTTTACTTCAGAAGTGCAAAATTAAATAACTTCAGAAAAATAACACTATTCTATAATCAACCGCTCTTTTAAGTAAATCGCTTTCAAAATCGCTTAGAAATCGCTATAGTCACTCGCTTGGCACTCGGAGCCGGCAAGTAGGTACCTTAGTCAAGCCCTACAGAGAGAGATGGGCCAGACCACTGGTTAAAAATGATGCAAGGAATCGGGCTCAATAGCAATAAAAAAAAACTACCCCCAGCTGGGGATGCAGAACATCATATCCACTTGTTTGCACAAAACGTGAGGAGCATCTCAAATAAGTTCCACACCTTACAAACGATGATGACGAGGACCTGGATTTAATTTGCCTAATCGAAACCTGGTTGGGAAATGGAAAACAGTTAGATCGGCTAACTGCGGCAGAAACTACAATGTGTGGGAACTGGAAGAACAGATAGACGAGGAGGGGAAGTTATAATTTCCTATCAAAATAAATACCAGCCTATAAGAGAACGAACAACCAATTCAAATAATTTTGAAGGGATTTGCGTTACCTTTTCAAAAGAGCACGTGAAAATACAGTTATGCATCATATACCTCCCACCTGAGCACACAAAGGAGAGGAGAGAAGAAACGAACTCTATGCGTGGCTTGCTGCAAATCTAAAGCCATCAGTCGACACAATAATAGAGGGAGATTTTAATTTGCCTCTTCCGAAACACAGGGAGGCTAAGAAAGAGCTGGATGCTACATTATGCGCATTGCACTTAACGCAGCTTCCGACACCAGTGACAAAGGGAATGCAGCAACTTGACCTGTTGTACCATAGTTCCTTAGACATAAGGCTAACGCAAAACTTCATAAAATTTAAGTCAGACCACAATCCCATTGAAATAGAAGCAGCACTGAAGATACATAAATACATGCAGGGTAAGCACACGAACTGGGAAAAGCAAAGTAAGTATCTTTTCTCCGTGATGTATATTAATCCAGAAGTCATTCTCAGTCATCTGACTAGTTACAACTGGAATGACCTGCAAGAAAAGCCAGTAGACGAAGCTTTAGAAATGATCACTAAAAAGCTATTCCAAACAGCATTGGAAGGAGCAGCAAAATAAATCAAAATATCTGAGAGAACAAAAGAATGGTTCAACCCACAACTGAAAGCAAGTTTCCTCAGAAAGCAAAAACTGTATAGAAAATGGCAAAGAACGGGTCATCCCGCCGATCACGTTCGTTATAAGAAGGAAAGAGCACATTTCATCAAAGCAAAACGACAAGCACACTGCAGTGTTGTTCATAACAAACTAAAACGAGCAAAAAGAATTACTAGCAATAGAAATAGCACAGAGAATATGACCGAATGCATTTTCAAGGAATGGGCTAATAACACTTTTGGTAACCTGCCTGGACTGAATCAAATTGAGAATACTGAAAATAGTAACAAAATTTTGGACCTCCGGAAAGATTTAAACAAGCAAAACTATTCGACAAGAGAGGAACCAACAAGACCTCCATTGAGTGAAATACAAATCACCAAAGAGCGTAATGAAAGCAATCAACGATCTACCCAATAAGGCCACTGTTGGACCAGACAAATTTCCAATGTTCATCCTTAAAATAAGTAGCCCATTTATAATAGATCTATTACTGCACATCTATCAGGAAATCATCAGGTCTCGGATACATTGTAACACCCCAATACCAAAAATTAAAAACCCAAAATTGGCTAAAAATTACAGACCAATTTCTCTTAGTTGCGCCCTACAGAAGGTATTCGAAAATGCACTGCTTCCCACCATCAATCAACACTGTTTCAGCCATAGACCACCACATTTGCACTCAGTTATTTCGGGTAGATCAACAATAACAAACTTACTGGAAACCCTTTTTCGCGTGCAGAAAGCACTAAATGAGAAAAAACAATTTGATATATTTTTTTGATATCTCCGCAGCCTACGACAACGTCTCAATTGCAGCGCTCATTGCGCGGGAGTGCAGTAGCACACGCTCTTTGAGCAGACCGGGGTTCAAGCCCCTGACTGCTGAGTACCGTCGATCTGCCAATGCGCAATGGACCAGCGTGGCAGATTATGGTCCATTTCCCTTAACATGAATTGTTGAGGAGGCTTCCATCCTGCAGTGGGTTGATAATGGCTGCACTTTTATTTTTTTTATTTTTATTTAAGAGGAAATTTGTTAACTATAATAAGCAGCCTGCTAGAACACAGAAAACTTACTGTTAAGCACCAAAAGCTACAATCTTGCTTTACCATCTCGCGAGGAATGCCACGGGGGGGGGGGGAGTTCTTTCGGCTATCCTCTTCGCGGTCGCTCTGGAGCCGTTTCTTGCACGGTACTATAATTTTATAACATATGCTGACGATGTAAAATTCTTCATCACTTCCAAAGACCATTAATCAGCAGAAGGTATTTGCTAGATGGCAAATAGCACAATCCGAGAATTTGAGAGCTATCTGGATTGCATAGGGCTCCGTATTAATGCACAGAAGTCTGCCCAAATGACCATAACTTACAAGCAGAATAAAAATGACATCTCGATCTCTGTGAACGGGTTTAGTGTGGAAAAAGTGCACTCTCACCTGGACCCGGGTCTTAAGTGGGATGACAGACTCACCTTTGCTCAACACTTCGCCCATATGAAGACAAAAATATTCGCTGCTTTATGGGCTACTAGACAGGAACTGGTAGGAATTAGGGATCCTCAGCTAGCGACCAAGTACATTTTAATGTGTGTCCTGCCAATTGCAATGTATGCCTCGGAAATCTGGTCTTCAGCTCCAGATTCACATTATAAGTCCGTCCTTGGGATCGAGTACTGGTTCTTGCGATGGCTTAACAGAGTTGCTGGCCACCCTTTTACTATCTCAAGGGCCATTCTCTACTCAAACCTTAACATCGCACCCTGGATGCAGCGGACAATTAACAGGAACATACACACTCTCGCACAAATGCCCACAGGCAGAGTAAATGCTCCAGTCCTGGATAATATTCTAGTCAAACCGCGTGACACTGCTAGACGTTGCGGAGAAGTAAATAATCCACTGCGTCCAGTCCTGAACAATCTTAGTAGCCTGCAAAGATTATTTCCATCAAATTCAGAAAAAATATTTAACTCACTACACATAGATGCCGAAAAACTGTGAGGATGCAGCATACCGGAAAGAGATCTTCCAGAATTCGTACAGACTTACCGAAATATGAATCGGCTGAAAAGTACCAAAGAATTGTGAGTAAAAGTGAAAAACTTTATGCTTTAAGAACAATAATAATTTGGTAAGCTGTTGACTGGAAAAATATACCTTCTCTAACAGTTATGTAAATATGTAAGTTGTATATGGAATTATTAGTGAATTGTAAATATATGATTTGTATATTGTATGTACAGAATCATTAATGTGTAAATACTGTATATATTAAACATAAAATTTGTATATAATATTTCGGGACGAGACTACGTGTTCAGTATATGTAACCCACTGCACGTAGTATCTCGTACCCTGATATGTACTTAGCACCCTCCTGGCACTTTGCCGTCCCGGGTTTCCTTTACTGGAATAAACAGATGATGATAATAATAATAATAATAATAATAATAATAATAATAATAAAAACTTAGAAGTGCAAGCACAGGCGATGGTGGGTTCGTCCGTTGAACCAGAGGAGGATTCAACAATGGGACTTCCATAACCTTTACGACTGTGCCTTGTTTTAAACCACGTAAACAAAATGTTTTAAACCACGTCCCCTCACCAAGTACAGATGCTCGACTTGAGCATCTGTACTTGGTGAGGGGACCTCTCAGTGATACTAGTGGGCTTATAGATTAGCATCGCTGGAATCCAAAGCCCATTTTTTGGTTCCATGGGTATATCATTGGAATCTGAAGTGTGCAACCATGTGCCGCGACGCTGAAAGGGAGATCCTAATTAGTGAGGGGGGGGGGACCCTAATACACCACTTGCCTCCTGTGTCGAAAAGGAAGATCCTGGACCGGCCCAGCTGGGATCAATCGGTGAGTCGTTCTTACTGCTAGGATCAACTGCATTCCAACAAGTCTCTTTCCCTTTGGTCCGAAAACAGGGGTACTACTGTGCAATAGCACAGTAGTACGAATCCCGTTGATGACGCAGGGAACAGGCAAATCGACCAGAGAACACACGCAATTTACAGACATAATACAGCATATGTAAAAAATTATGGGTGGCCCTAATATAATAATTTGAATTTGTGGGTATGATGCTCTAAGCGAACTTTGAGTCCATTCGCGTATGAAGTACCTGCTAATTCGCGAGTGGGCGTCCGCTCGTAAGGCTCCGTACTGGGCTACTTGTACTTAAGGCATTAGAAATTTTATTTTACTCCTATGAGTAATACAAATCCTTCTATTTGTCTTGCGGGCACCAATAAGGCTCCAACCTAATCGATCAGATAATTCTGACAGCGGTTCTCAAAAGTCTCAGAACTAAGGATACACCACTTTTCCTCATTCTCCATTCCACCTGAGGGCAGACAATCGGGAAAATGTCTTTCTTCATCCAAAAAGATTAAAAGGGTTGGAAAGATTTCAAAAAAATCGGTAAAAAGGTTGTATCTGGAGACCTTTTAATTAAATCCCTTTAAATCCAAAACATGCCCAGCAAATTCTAAAAACTACACCAACAAGGGGGAACTATCATCGTAACCCCCCCCCATTAAACTCTTCATGTGATATAATGTCTGAATGGGATCTCCATGTCTCCAAAGAAGAGATCTGCTCTGAACTGAAAGAACAAGATGTCACAGCTGTCAAGAGAACAGCGATGCGAAAGGATGGGAATCTTGTCCCTGCTGCTGATTTGGCTGATACTGCAGCCCCGACGAATAATCCTGGTCTGTCAGTCCCCTATACAAACTACAGGCAAATAATCCGTAATTAAGTTATATTCGCAGTGGCAAGATTCGTGGTATCGGCAGGTAGCAAACAATATCAGATTAAGTCTGTAATCAAACTATGGCAGTCTGAGACATAGTCATCTGACACATTCCTTTCTGCTAAGGGCTGGTGAGTGGTGACCCTCCTGTGTGCAAGCATTGTGACACCGTTTTATTCTGACAAATTTTAGATATGCACGTTTTACCGCTTTCAACCATGTGAGTGAGCCATATACACACAGTCAGATTTTATTCGACAATGACCATGTGTTCGCAGTTTTTACAAGCTTTTAATATGTATACACATAAATAAAATAGACAATTTATTTTTACTCTTATGCTGCATTTTATTTGTACCTGTATATACAACCTTTTGATGAGGTAACATATTTAAAAGGTTTTTTAAAATTTTAAAAAAACCTTTTAACATTTTAAAAGTTTTTTTTTTTTTTTTTAATTTTAACTTTGCCTAGGAGCATTATAACCTTAGTCGTTTTTGTACCATTAAAACCGAAATCAATCAATCATATTCGAGGTATAGAAAACAGGTGAACACTTACAACTACCACTAAACCATTCCTCTAATGTTGACCTGTGACAACCATAGTAGATGTTGTTTGTTATTTAGGAGCATTAGCAACTGGCCATATTAAGGCCATATTGTTCCGGGATATGCGGTGGTCATTCCCTGACCTTTCCACATCCTCTGTATTTGGTGGTGATGGGCTCGAATCCCGGTCTAATAAAGAAGCGTGTGCTACGCACTCCTTCCCACCTGGCTACGGAGGCGCCTACTACCATAGTAGAAATGAGGTGCCCAAAACTTCTCTTGATCATCCATAAGCATCCCAAAATTTTGCAGTACTTCACATGCACTGCAAAACTGGTGCCACTAATAATTCTCAGACTTGATGGTCACTAGGTCAGAGGAGTTTATAATAAATCATGAATACAATCGTTTATCGTATTT
The DNA here is from genome assembly GCF_048544385.1 of Mastigoproctus giganteus. Taxonomy (NCBI): domain Eukaryota; kingdom Metazoa; phylum Arthropoda; class Arachnida; order Uropygi; family Thelyphonidae; genus Mastigoproctus; species Mastigoproctus giganteus. The sequence continues at coordinate 110,319,411 of NC_143584.1, read as the reverse complement.
AGTAATCACGCACGCTTGAACCACGATCCACTCAAGAGCGTATGCTACTGCACTCACTCCTGAACACTCAGCGCTACATCAGGCCTCTTTTTTTAAAAATATTTCTGATATAAGAAACGGAGAGGAAATACTCAAAGACCTATCCGACAGACAGCGCCTCCGTAGCCAGGTGGGAAGGAGCAGCAGTGCGTAGCACACGCTTCTTGATTAGACCGGGGTTCGAGCCCGTCACCACCAAATACGGAAGATGCGAGAAAGGTCAGGGAATGACCACCGCATAAACCCGGAGTAATATCTCCTTAGTTGCTAATGCTCCTAAAAAAACCAAATAACCTATCCGACAGAGAATACAAGATAAAGAATGATTGGCATTCCTGTTGCTGTGTGGTCGTACAGACTTTGTGACTGCGATGTATCATGGTCATTTTCATTCGCAGAGAATGATGGGCGCCCAGGACGCTCATCATTGCCTCCCAATTTCCGGTCTCGCCACTGGTAGGCAGAAGCAGTGCCGCTAGGAGGCCAAGCAGTTGAAAGAATCAGTGAAGTTAATAATATATGTAATAAGAAAAGAAAGGTGAATTTCCTTTCTGTGTTCTTACTTGTTACTTTTCAAGTAAAGAACTGGCTTAAAAATGAATTGTTAAGAGCAAGTCATTAGAACTTAAAAAGCAATTTCCTCGCTAAACAAGATCGCCAAATAATTCGCACCTCGAATTTGTTGGAACCCAGAGCAGCTATGATGTTACTGAAGGAGTTCTCCATTTCATGAAAAGGATAGGTGTGCCTAATAAAGTTGCCACTCAGTGTATAATAGAATACATAACAGAATTCCATGTTTTTGTTTTTTTTTTAGCTGTTGCAATCTGATACACAATGGAGGGGGGAACAAGACCTACGGGACACGCGCAGAGTAAATGCTATTTCGTTTGCACGAAGTAAAGTTCTAGAGGTAGTCAGAATTAGACCTGTTCTGTATTATACTTTATTCATTAAATTATTTTTATTATTTTTATAATAACAAAGAAAGAAGAGTTAAGTGATCTTTCTAAAGGGATATAATACCTCTGCACTATATTTATAGTTGTTCCTCGAATACTTTCAGAGCTGTTCTGTTTATACTTAGGCACCAACACTATGTCAGAGGAGTTTACAATTAAATGTAGATTCCTATAATGGCCACTCTTATATCACGTGAATATTAAGATAGTTTATTTAGTTATTAACTAAATCACTATACATTAAGGTAACCCTTGCCGGTACCCATCCTGAGACCATACACAGGCTGTTCTTTAAGGACAGAAAGAAAAATAATAAACCAAATACTGTTATGTTAAAATTAATATTGCATATACAAAACTTCTAGCAAATAATTACTATATTCAATTTATGCATAGTGCATTACATATTATTCATTACATTGTACATTATTAGTTTTTAACTATTCTATTACATTTGAATATTTGAAATTAAAAATTAATCAGAATTTCTTACCTGTTGTCAGCCTCCAAGCAGGAAGAGGGCAACAGGTAATGATCTATTCTGTTCCTTGAATATATCAAGTCAAGGAATAGAACAGAATAGGTAAAAACTAATAATGTATAATTGCAGTGGTTTTCAACCGGGGTGCCGCAACAACATTCCAGGGGTGCCATATAATTTGTGTTTAAGTTACTTAAGTTACTTAAACTTATTATTATTTTTAATTTATATGTTTATTTCATTATAAAAAGGTGTACAGTATCTTTTTTAATTTTGTGGTGATCTATAATTGATGTTTACTTAGAACCTCTATATAAAGAATAAAATAATATATATATATAATTTGTAATAGGAAATGTAATTTTTATAATTATATTATTGTAATAAATATTACAGAGAGAGAGAGAGAGAGAGAGAGAGAGAGAGAGAGAGAGAGAGAGAGAGAGAGAGAGAGAGAGAGAGAGAGAGAGAGAGAGAGAGAGAGAGAGAGAGAGAGAGAGAATCGGATCTAATAGGCAGAAAATTGAGTAGGGGTGCCGCAAAATAAAATAAATTACTTAGGGGTGCCGTTATTATAAAAAAAAGGTTGAAAACCACTGGTATAATGCAATAAATAATATCTAATGTACTATGCATAAATTGAATATAGTAATTATTCACTAGATGTTTTGTATATGTAATATTAATATTAACATAATAATAATATGGTTTATTCTTTTTTCTTTCTGTCTTTAAACAACAGCCTATGTATGGTCTGAGGATGGGGTCCGGCAAGGTTCCCGAAACGTATAGTGGTTTAGTTAACAGCTAAATAAACTATCTTAATATTCAGGTAGTATAAGGGTAGTCATTATAGAAAGTTAGATTCCAGGGAAAACAGCAACGTAACGTCCTTCTCCAACTATATTAGTTATCAATTAATTTTGACAATGAATACAATCGTTAACCGCATTTAGTAGCCACAAGCTTGAACTACAATTCACTGTCTATTTAAATTATTTAAATTACGAAGAAGGATACAAATTCCGTAATAAATTCAAAGATAAAAATTCAAAAATCAAAAATGTCCCTAAGAAAGAAACTGGCTTCCAACAGGGCTTGGGTTTATGCTCAGATAACACTTTCCACCAATCGATCTAAATTGTTAATATGTTTTAAACATAAATAGCATCATGTTTTGGCGATGCCGACTGACTAACTCGGCCTGTATGTGCAAAAATTCCATAAAATTTCTTCCGTTTTTACGGACTTCGAACCCTTTTCCGCACAATGAGGAGGAATTGTGATCGTAACCGCTATGCCACCAGCCCGACAGGAGTAGTTTTCATTTCGGCAATAAGAATCGAATCCAGGCCTCTTCCAAGTATAACAGAAATTTAAATTCCCAATAAGAATACGTGGTGAAAGGAAACGATATTCATAAAATATTAATTATAACAATCCAATAACTTCTGATGAACTGAGAAAATTAGCATGCTGTAAATACAGGAATATTTTAATTAATTTAAATTTTATACTACAGCTTTTACTTTTTTCTTAGATGACACATGAAAAAGAAAACTATGATAAGCAGTGAAATACGATAAAAAATACCAGCGCTGGTTTCCGATATTGCTGTAGAGCGATCGTGGCGATGAATAATTACTCTGCTTACGTCACAGTCATTAATACTTAGCATTTCATGCAGAGACTAAATGACTCCTGCAAAGTCATATTTTATGCCTTTGAAGTTTTTTCTCGTTGTAAGCAGTTTATGTCACATTACATTATACTGTACAGCAATTTTAACATCCACTAGGTCACGACATTATTCCATATAAGCCGCTAACGTCTACACTTCCTCCCATGAAATTTTATCGGTACATAAAAAAATTTTACTGCTAAAACCTTCTTTACATTGTGTAAATGTTTTATGAGTAAACGACCGCACCAGTAGTAAACCATAAACTGAAAATTAAAAGCGTTCACAAAACCAAGGCTCTTAACCGTTTCTTCTCGCAACTCTCCACACTCCCAATTCTGATAAAACTTTCCCTTCACTAGAAAATTTTTGCTTTTTTAAGTGTTTTATCAAAAAATTATTAGTAATAAATTTATTTGAAAAGGATAAAAGAGATTACCTCAATGTGGTACATAGAATGATTTCAGAACGACGCTCTCCAAATGCAGACGGATATAATAATTTAATGGATTCTAGCACTGAACAGCACCATGAATGATTCGACGCGCCCCGGAATCGGAAGTAAAGGGCGCGTCAAATCATTCATGGTGCTTTGAGTACAGGAATTCATTAAATTATTTTATCCGTCTACATTTGGAGAGCGTCGTTCTGAAATCATTCTACGTACCAGATTGAGGTAATCTCTTTTATCCTTTTAAAATATCGTTATAAACGTAGAACCTATTGAGCCTTGTAGCTCTGTTTTCATAGTAATAAATTTATTTATTTATTTATTTATTTAAATAAACTTGATGCTCACTTTTACATTGAGTATTTTGAATAATACAAATATAAAATACCATAAACTCTCGATTATCCAGTAGCGGATTATCTGGGATCTCGCGGAAGTCAGTCGGTCTAGGCTGGATAACAAAAGAAATATGCAGTCGTCCGTTATAGGGATTGTTTACATTTTATAATGTTCTTGTACAGAGATCCATGAATCTCTCAGAAACCCCATATTCGTTATTCTTTCTGCCTACTAACTGACTCTAGTCATATTTCAGTAATTCTTCAGTTTACTACTGTACGGTTAGTGTTAACATTTCGCCGAGTATTTATTTATTTATTTATTTACTTACGTTTATGTGCGCTCATCGAGATAAAACGGATAAGGGTTGTTCTATTTAACAGGAACTACGGTTTATCAAACATGCAAAATAGTGCTTAGCACTATTTTTAATGAGGGTCAATTTTAATGTGTACTCGACTACATGGAATAACAACGAGATGCCGCTCTCGCTGACAAGATACTACTTCGAAATTTACATAACTGTTCGGCAGAAGCAAATCAACGGGAAAAAGCAAATTATATTGTTTTCCTTTTGCAAACAAATATATTTTAATATTAACTTTTATTTCAACTTTTCTAAACGTAGTGTACTTTTAATATGTTTAAGAAAATTCAAAAATCATTAATATATTGGCCATTATTAGCTAGAGATTAGAGAGGAATAGAGATAATAGCGCCACCTCACTGAAGATTTAAAAAAAAAAAATTAAATAGTGCAAAACTAATTGAATAATACTTTTATATATATATATATATATATATATATATATATATATATATATATATATATATATATATTCCGAACTTCATTCCGGCTCGTTTTCGGATTACTTCAGGCGTAGTCGAACCAACGGATACAACTGAAGTACTGCAGTGCAGACAGCAAAGTGCAATATGCACTTTGCTTTCTGCACTGAAATATGCTTCCCAAGAATAATCACCATTGCTAGTACAACGAGGGAGATGGCCCCGAGTCCCCGGCGTCCTTTAAATGGGACAGGGGTGCTAAGAATTCCCGGGTGGAAAACTTTCATTAGGAAAAATAGGAACATGGAACGTTAGAATCTTATATGAAGATGAGAAACTAGCAAATGTGGCTAGAGGTCTGCAAGTGGACTGGCAGATCAGCTGAGGATCTGTTTCATCTCGCTCAAGGCAGAGAGAAGTACAGCGTACTGATCGCCAACCTCCAATAGGAGACGGCATCAAAAGAAGAAGTGTATTTTTATAAATATGGACTTAACGCTAAGGTTTTTTGTTTCCCCCTCCATTTTGCAGTTTGTCCGGACAAATTTATTTCCCATCAATCCAGTATAATCCGGAGTATAAAGAAAACATAAGTTCAGTTGGAAAATAAAGAAAACAAAGAAAAAATATTACAAGAAAAAATTGCCATCATGTAAATAAAAGTGCAGTGTTTCAGAAAAAAGTGAAAAAAAGCAAGTATTTTAGTCCAAAATACTTGCCCTCTCCTTCCAGAATCCTCACACGTTTCCTAGATACTCGTGCTTCAGGTTAGGAATTAGTACCCTAAGCGATGGACGGAGGAATATCAATGTTGACAGTCCACTGTTCAGGAATACAATTAACCGTATAGGATTCGCCTCTCTTGGAATAATTTTAATAATTCGCCCCTCTTGACACAGTTTTAATAACGCTGATTATTAATTATGTAATAAAACAGGTGACTATTCATGTTTTTCACATAACCACTATTTTCATTAATAAATCTGGAATGTAAAAAGAAAAATTATTTCTGGAAATCAGCTTTAACAAATTATGAAATTTGTAAAGGATACTTAGTGGTCTTCAGTTTCATTCGGTTGAACTCTCTTTTCCAGTGCCCAATAAGGAGCCGATATCCACTGAGACGTCATAACAATAGGAACGCGACATACAAAAAACCAAATTTCACTGGACAAGCCTCATATTTATTTAATACAGTTAAGAGTAACAGCTAAAGAATTAATTGGGTGACCCCATTCCATAAATACATATCACACATGACACGCAAATAAGACTCGTAGCAGATCGAAGCGTCCCATTAGCTAGCATGCGGTCTAAGGAAAATCTGTGGAACCTTTTTTGCCTATATTTTAAGAATATTTATTACACATTTAAATATACAATCATTATCGCAGCCACACACAACCAGTGTTTTACAAATTGACAATTGCGGCGTTCTACTTATGATGTAAAGAAATAGAACTAACACAAAATACCAGATTCAAATAAAGAATACAAGAAATATCTATTATAAGCGAAAAGTAAAACAATTCTTTTTGTTTTTACTCCGAAACGACCCCATGACGAGAAAGAGAATGTAAGAACAGCACCCTATTTTGTAGTCTCGTGAGGTAGTCAATGGCCAATGCTGACAAGGTCTTTTTCATCATCAACACCGTAAACTCACAGATATGCCCCCAAAATAGTAAATTTAATCTTCCAGCCACTGCAACTCTCCTGATAGGCCATCACTAACTACTAGAAAGAGCACCGATCAGTTCATTAACTTTCAGATTTAACTTGGATTTGAATCACAACCAGCAGACCTCGCTAAAGTTAACGTGAAATCTAGGATCACTCTCCTACATTGCCTATCCTCCGCAAAGCATTTCAGTTCCGCATCACAATGAAGCATTTGGGCAGGCAAAAATCTGTCCACAATATATAGGCGATACAGATTCGATCTAAAGGATGATGTAGCTCTGATGGTATGAAAATTCGGGGTGGGGGGGGGAGTCCTCTATTGGCAAAAATCCCAGATATCCTGTTTTATCCTTGTTAAAGACGGCTTCTAGGAGATTTATCGTGAAATAATAAATAAATAATAAACAGAAAATTAACGAGAATGATTGCTCAAACATCTGAAAAACAAACAATTATCTTCACGGCAACATACAGGGAAAAGGTGGTCATAATGCTCAAACGAATTTGAATAGCAAAAAGTCATGAATTTAAAATTGTAAGAGATAACATTCAGATTTCATTAACAAATTTCATTCCTAAAAAACAACTCAAACAGATCATCCATATACTGTAGCTGGTGGACATGGTTTTGTTGCTGTGCACTGAAAAGAGGAATGAATGGACAACATGGCGGATGTATAAAAAAAGAAAAATTCGCAGTGTAAGTGTTGCAACAAGCGAAGGTGGTTATTTTGTAACGAGCTCCGTTTTCGGTAATCAGTTTACTTATAATATAAAGAATTAACTATTACGATGTTTATTTTATTAATAAAAATATACTGATTAATGAAATTCTATAAAATTTTATAGACTAAATCAAAATTAAACCCGTTGTTTTCGCTCTATCTCTTTTTAATGAATATGATTTCTCCCCTTCACACACACACACACACACAAAAGTACAGTATTGCAGTCCTATTCGATATCAGCTTTCCTTTTGAGGTTTTGCGACTCTGGAAGCTTTGACTATATTACACCACACTTATAGTGCTCGTTTATAATGAGGATATTTCTGAGTGAAAATACAGAATTATGTTCGATATTCCGTTTGATGGCTTATATTTGGACGAAACATTAGCAGTTTAGGTTGAATACTCACAGGAGAATCAGTATAGATCAGTTTCATTCGGAAAGGAGAATACCTTGATATCAGCACCATCACTGTCTAAGAATGCCGCAAAAATGGAAATTCTTGTATCGGTGGAGCAGAAATACTTCGGAACTTTATATTGCCTCTCCTAAGAGAGGCAATCTAAAAGGATGCGCTTCATGGTGAGTAAAACGCTGAAGGCCTGGACACAGTGGACCGGAGAATAGGTTTGATTATCTGAAGTTTGTTGCTGTCTAGATTTGCCACTCTTGCTACAATTGTTGTAGGTTTTTACTCTTTATTACTTATACACAATCTTTGTAAGGGATACCCCGAATTCGTAGGTGGTGTGGCAATAGACCTGGCAGCTGGGGCTGCTAATTCATTGATAACTAATTCACTAATTCATTACTAATTAAGTTCATTGCAAGTCGTGGCCAACAACTACTGGGTAGGCCACGGCTTGCAATGACTTTAGATATTCGGAAAAGATTACACTTTTTTAGATATCTGAGGTCCGAATCAATTTTAGTGTATCAATATTGCTCCTAAATAATTCGATAGTTGCCGATCTAGAGTCACTTGTGGAACTACTGCTGCTGCTACCCTTACATTGGGCTTCCCCTTTTTGATTCCTGCGTATATACCGGAGTATAATCGGGAAATTGAACACGGAGAGCTAGATGCATCTTCGGAAAATATTCTTCAAATTAGTGCATCCTTATTCCAGTTCTCCCATAAGTGCATCCTTATTCCAGTTTAAAAGCAATTACAGACAGATGTGTGATGGTGAATGGGATCAATCCACCTCGATCTTCTGGCTAGTGTTCCGTAATCATGTGTAAATCTCACAAGTATTCTATTACGGTTAAGTAAGATAACCTTTGCTACCTACCTGATTCGCTGGTGGACCTTTATCTCCTTTTAAACAAGATAGCTTTATGTGTTTAATGTACTCCAAAAAAGGTAAATCTTAGAATAGGATTTTAAAATCTTTTTCTGATAGTAGCACCCTTTTGCAAACCTGAATCTTCCGCAGGACCCTAATATCTTTAAAAAGATATTATTAACAAAAAATGTACAAATATATACAGTATATAGGTATCTCCTAGCTGAAGCTGTTCAGGGTTAAAGCAAACCGCAATAAACAGATTTAATACATAATAATAATAAATATCTGGGGATAATGCAGTCCAGCCAGTTAGAACACAAGGAGATCAAAGTCCGTCTGACTGAGAAATACCATCGCAGACTGAGAGGCCTGCTAAAATCAAAGATGAGTGGGAATATGCTCACAGCCATAACACTTACGGAGTCCCATACTAACATGCTCCTTCGGGATTGCAGATTGGACCAACACCGAGCTGGAGGAGATTACGAGATCGACCAGGATAATGATGACCAAGAGCCACCAACGCCACCAGAAGTTGGCCATCGAGAGACTGACCACAGCCCGTAAAGAAGGAGGGAAGGGATTGACTGACCTCATTGAACAAGAGAAGAAGACGTTTAAGAACCTGCGCAATTACTTCCAGGAAAACATAGCACCAGTCTATCAAACCATACGAAAAATAGACAAACAGCACATAATACTCAACCTCAACAAGAAGACCACACTTAACCAGACAGAAGAAATAAAGACAGAAATTTGGGCGAAGAAGACACTCCATGGGAGACACTACAATGACCTCCATCAAGACTACATAGATAATATGGCTTCCAACGCTTGGCTCACGAAAGGAAAAAATAGTGGCATAGTATTTAGCGTTAGCGCCACCTGTGGTTTCCCACATCTGCGCCGTATGTGCTCTGTCATGGAATGCAGAACTACTGCATAAGCCAGAAAAAAAGTGTAGTGTGTGGTCTATGCAGTGGCTTAGGCTGATCTCCGCCAGGGTCGCCTGAGCTTTCTGGACGGAGACCCATAAAAAAAAAAAGGGGAAGATAGAACAAGTGGTGGAGTCAAAGTAGGTAAAAGGAGGAGGATGAGGAAAGAAGGCATTCTCCAGTGGAAAGAAGAAGTAGGAAGGGAGAAGTAGGAATCACCACTGGTCTGAGAGCCCAACGAAGGCCAGGGAAAGGAAGACAGCTTGCAGAACAAGGAAGGTCTGCAAAGTTGGGTAGGTGCAATGGGAAGTGTCTGAGTTTGATTGCTATCAGTTCGGTGCCGTCATTCCAACGAGAAAGATGTCCAGTTGGGTGATCATTCAGTTCTGATAGTGGCCGGTGATGAGGGAAGAGCAGAGATCATAGCGGTTTCAGGAACGTCTGGTCTAGATGTCTATGTTGTGAGATCACACGTGGAGAGATGATATCAGCGCATTTTGAAGACTGCTGAAGCATATGCTGAAGGGCCGCCGTAGCCTAGTGGTCAGGTGCGCGGGTGCATAAGTACACGTGCCTTGAGTGACCGGGGTTCAAGCCCGTGACTGCTGAATATGGTGCTGTTTCTTGTATTCTGTCTATCTTGTGAACTCGTCTGACCGTTTGGTCGTCCCGGAGTATAAACAGAAAATTTATTTATTTATATCTGCTAAAAACGCTTCTTTTGATTTTAACAGGTTGCTTTCAGTTAAAATTATATACAGTAATAGTTGAGGAAAGCTCTTCCCTGAGACCGAAGGATTCATGTCCGCCATGTAAGATCAGGTAATCAGCACCATGGATTACAGAAAATACATCGCTCGCCAAGGACCCCGGAGTGACAGATGACACATGTCGTTGATGCCACCTAGCTCCAGAAACAATCAAGCATCACCGCAGGATGCAGGGTGATCACTCAACGGAGTGCACTCACAGACATGACCAGCTGGCCAGGATAATACATCAGAAGCTAGCGCAAAAATACCAGCTGATCAAAGAAAGTTTACCGTATTAACAAGTACAAGTAAAATAGTAAAATTATTATTGGGTTTATTACTGCCATTTTATTTTTGTTAATGAGACAGTTGTGCTGCTGGTTTGCAATAAGCTGTGCAGTAATCAGGCTAAAATTACTTAATTCGATCTTTAGGTCCCCACGTTCTGGTATGTTCAGCCGGTTTATTGTTTTTCTCAGTAAATTATTAATATTGATGAATCCAGTTTCCACCAGATAATATCTGGGGAAAGTTAACAAAAACGGTTCTGCCGTAGTTTGCTACTTAGGACATTTATTTCAGGTATATTCATTAACAAGGCCAACGTTCATTGTTATATTTTTAAACCATACATTATTATATTCTTTATATTTATTATATTTTTTGCCCTTCGATCTCATTCTACCCTTTGGCATGTATCGCCCCAGCCTTCTCTCAATACGACTGACCTGTAGGGGTCAATTTCGACTCCGCTGGGAATCGCTGCATTACGTCCTATCATCATCACCCAAAAGAGGCAAATTACTGCCACCGAAGCCGTTTTAAAAGCAGTGGCCCAAATCATTATTAGGGCATACCTGTAACTCTTATCACAGATGTTTCCATTATTTTTCCCACCCCTTATATGTAGTGAGATGACTGTGTGTGTGTGTGTGTGTTAATCGCCAAAGTAACTAAGGCTATGAGAGGTCAGTACATTTTGTTTGTAAATTGCCTGTATTCTGTGGTCCATTTGCCTATTTTGCTGGACGAAAAACTAGTTTCCAGGAGAAAAAATCATGTTACCCTCGCCTGAGGCCGACTAATTCAACTACGTTGTGAAAAACGCCATAAAAATTTCGAACTCAGATCTTTTCCATCCGATATGGGAGGACGGACGGTGATTATCAACTTTTTACACGCGATGTCATACATATCTGTAACGATCTGTATAGTTGCTAATTCATTCAGCGAGTTTTACGGTATTATTATTAATTTTAGGCATATTGCGCCGTATATATTATGTCTGTAAATTGCGTGTGCCCTCGCCTGAGACCAACTAACTCAGCCACGTTGTGAAAAAAGCTCAAAAAAATTCCTCACGTCATTGGCGGGATTGGAACTGGGTGCTTATATGCACTGTGCTAGACGAGAGGGCTTCAACGACATTGGCAGAAACAAGGATATGTGGATAAGTCAGGATTGCTACCCTCCTTTAGGTAGTGCCCGGTTGCACTAAAGATATTATATCCATGGAGTTGCGGTGCGTCTTTAGGAAGCAGAGGGATATTAGCGCAAATTGATTTACTAGATCGTGCAGGTAAGCTATGTTCGTACGAAAACCATGGAAATTCCATTGTATTTCTTGTTGAACTGTCAGACTGTTTTCTTGTTTGACGTTTTGTGATGCTCGGTTTTCACAGTCCATTTGAAGGTCTTGTTAAATGATCACGAGGGTGCGCATGTCAGTGTGCTACTAGAGCGGCAAATGTGAAAACCTTGGGGTCTTTCTTTCTACTGTTCGATGGTTCAACAGTCCAATACAATTGAACTGGGCCAGCCACAATCCTCACTTCATTCTACAGAAAATGGTTAACCTTCCAGGGATCACTGTGTGGATGGGACTCCCTCTCGTGGAACAATCCGACCTTACAGATTCAATTATACTGTTAGAAAACAGAGTTATCTTGAACTGTTAATGAATTATGAAGTTCTTGCAATAAGAAACGTGCTTCCGATATTGTTGCCTTCAACAGAATAGTGCATATCCACATTTTCACTCAGATGTTCGTGTGGAATATATTCAAATTTCTCAAACGATAGATATTTCGCCGCAGGGCGAATGCTTTTAAATACGCCCAAGGTCTCCAGGCATCAATTCCCTAGACTTTTATTGCTTCGGATACCTGAAAGATAAAGTGAACATTGCAGGATTTGTGGGCGAGGCCACAATGGGAAGCAGGATAAATACAACTGACATTGTGCAGCATCGTATGCCGGTCTGTTGAAAATGTGTGCTGGTTGTGGTCATTTTGAACATCTAATGTAACTTCTACAATGCAACCCATTTCTATGTGTCCAATGTATTTGAAACCCCTTTTCTTTTCTTTTTAAAGCATATTTGGTCACCGAGTTCTGTCTCGCTTAATTTTAAGTTTCGGATCTTTTTGTAGTTATGGGCTAAATTTTTTGAATTTGATATTAAAAGTGGACCATAACCGTTTAGATTTTACGATTTCTAAATTACCGTTTTGACTATCAATTGTTTTTTCCCCAATGGGAAAGTTATTTGTCTTCGGTTTAGCCTAAAAACGTCATAAGTATACTTCTGCAAACCGATTTTATTTGAGAAAGGAAAAGCGGACTTTTCCCACTGAAAGAAAAAAAAAAAAAAAAAAAAAAAACTTTATCAGACAATTTAACCTGTAAGATCGCGTAGTAGTCGTTGTTTAGGTTCCCCTTTTTTTTCTTTTTTTTTTTGCGCAAGAGTCTCTTTGGCTATTCTCTGCACCTTTTACATTTGGGCAATCTGTTACTTGTTTCAATTTGAAACATTATGAAAGAGCTGATTATCAGGGTTTGCATCGTTCCCGACAATATTCATTAGTGTTGTATTAAATATTATTATTTAAGTGTTGTATGATAGGTATTTTGAAAACTAGTTCCATGACGTTTTATTTGATACAGAGTAGTCGAGTAGTAGATGCCATACAAAAGGGAAGGGGAAAGACCCTCATATTAGGGCCAAACGAGAATTATCTCATTGATCCGTGTGTATTACGTACATGAATTGCGTGTGTTCTCTGGTCAGTTTATCTGTTTGGCTAGACGAAAAACGCGAGTTTCTGGAGGTCTTGCTATCCTCGCCCTGAGCCGCGGTGTGCGTGAGTGTAATGGGAGGGGAATCATAAAAGTTCCTCCCGTCACTGACAGGATTCGAATCCGACCTTTTCTATCTGGTGTGGGAGAGATGGTAAAACCAGTGTGTTACTCGCGAAGCCAGTAGATGCTGTACATAGAGGCAAACTTCACATTGTAAACGTGCCAGCAACTCTTTTGATTTCTAAGTAAATATGCATGTGATGCTTGTGTGCGTCCAATGCGCAATCTTGTAAGAATGACTACTTCTTGCCTATCTTTCCGGAAGTTTAATTTTCAGGGCTGGAGCACCTGTTTCATTTGCAATAAGTTATTACCCATTTGGCATTTGCAGGCTTGTGTCTATTTTTTTACTGGCTTTTTAATAAGAGAAATGTAGTCATGATGTGCGACCTGATGTTATGATGGTGATCTGGATGTCAGATTTTGTCTGAAATCCTTGCATGTTCAGATATCCAGCATAGTTTCAATGTCAGTTTATTTCTCCGGAGGTAGTATCTAACAATTATCATAGCCCGGTTTAGCTGGTGTCCCCTGCGTTTATTAGCGGATCGTGCATCTGGTATTTTAATGTCATACAGTAGCATAATCTCTGCGGATAAAAGCTTGTCTGCAATTTAGCACCAACAGAACTGGTAACAAACGACGAATACAACGTTGTTCATGCAGGAAGCAGCAGTAATTGCAGAAGAAAATACGTATATTTTCTGTCCTTCCACGGGAAGAAAAAAAAAAAAATAAAATAAATATATATATATATATGAATATGAGTTAAGTTGATAGTGGTAAGAGTTTTTAAAGGTAAAATATGATATACTAGCTTATCAGACAAACCATAAACCATGGCGGGTACCCAACGTGACCTGGGAAAAAATCAATCTATGCTATGACATAAGCAATAAATTATAAACATATAAAAATACCATTAAAATGTTAATTATGACAATAAGATACATTGAAAGGGACTTTTTCGAGGGCTAACCCTTTCAATGTATTATCTTATTTCAATTATCTTATCGCCATAATTAACATTTTAATGGTATTTTTATATATGTTTATAATTTATTGCTTATGTCATAGCATAGATTGATTTTTTCCCAGGTCACGTTGGGTACCCGCCATGGTTTATGGTTTGTATGATAAGCTAGTATATCATATTTTACCTTTAAAAACTCTTACTACTATCAACTTAACTCATATTCATATTTATACAGACCGATGTAATGTTTAATCGTACTAGATGGCATTAATTGGTTATGTGACTACTTAATATTTATTATAATATTTATATTTATTATAACATTTACTATTTGCTTTTTCATACCTGGATATATATATATATTTAAGTTCTCAAATAGTTTTTTTTCAATAATGGTATCGGGGTGGTCCATAAATCTGAATTCGTCGACCACTCCAATACCATTCTACTTTTGCTATCGTAAGAGATAAAAAGCCACTGAAGTTTCCGCTTATTTGTCACCCCAATGCTTCAAAACCCAAGGAGGGAGAATTAGGGGCATCTGTAACTACAATATAGGTCCCTTATTTTAGAACAAACATCCCTTCTTCCTTACACAGACTATCGCCACTAAAGCTTCAACTATTTCCCTCTCGCTGGTTACGTAAACTTCCCACTGCTCACTTGCTAAATGTTTGCGATAATGAAGCTTTTCTAGGAAGTGGGATAATTAAGGATATATGTGACTTCCCTCCCAGTTATATATGGCACATTGACAGTACAAACGATATATTCTACATTTAGATGTAGCGCTCAGAGACGGTCGGGCGGGTCCTCTTGGGTTAAACTTGTCAAAATGTAGAGCACGAATTTTAACATGAAAGTTCATTAAGCTACTCGCACATATCGGTAAATATGTTGTGATGCCTCAGTCTGTGGTTTACTGCAAAAATAAGCATTTCTGAAAACGAATCACGATCATAACATGATTAGGAGGGTAGAGAGAGAGAGAGTGATCAAAATTAATCTGGACTCTTCTTTTGGTAAATATGCCGCATCTGTCATGTTTGTCTTTGGTAGTACGAGGGTTGGTTCATCGTTTACGCCAGTGTTTTTTAATAATGGCATCCTTAAGTAATTTACTTTATTTTGTGGCACCCCTACTCAATTTTCAGCTGTTAGATCCGATTCTCTCTGTGTATATATGTATCTAATATTTAAAAAAATGTTATATGATAGTTATTATAGTAATATAATTATAAACAAAATTACAAAATCATAATACAAATTATTTATTATATTTATATAATAATTTTATTTTATTCTTTATATAGAGGTACTAAATAAACATCAATTATAGATTGCCAAAAATTTAAAAAAGACACCGTAAAATGGAAGGTATTTAAACAATTGGTTTACGTAACTTTTCAATGAGATATTTGTGCCTGGTGTGATTCGCAGATCTTTCTGATATGAGGTGGAATATTGGAGATACATACTCTAATTTCTTCTGCAATCGTTTGTAGTCTTTTTAACACAGAAAATCCTAACTCACATAGGTAAGAAAAGGATGCACCTTTTTATAATGAAATAAATATATAAATTTAAAAAATAATAAATTTAAAGTATCTTAAACCCAAATTACGTGGCACCTCTTGTTTGTTGTTGTTTGTTATTTGATTTTTAGGAGCCTTAGCAACTAAGGCCATATTGCTCCGGGATATGCGGTGGTCATTCCCTGACCTTTCCGTATCCTCCGTATTTGGTGGTGACGGGCTCGAACCCCGGTCTAATCAAGAAGCGTGTGCTACGCACTGCTGCTCCTTCCCACCTGGCTACGGAGGCGCCGTGGCACCTCTGGAATGTTGTTGCGGCACCCTAAAGTGCCTTGACACCCAGGTTGAAAAACACTAGTTTCCGCTTTCGGCGCCCTCAATACCGGTCGTTCGATAGAAATTCGGCGTCTTTTTTTCAAAGTTAGTATTCCTCAAAGAATTAATGTTAAAATTTGTTTAAACAAATGGTTTCATTAATGTGATGGGTCATCACACTAATTAAAGCAATATGAAGTGTTATGAAGTGAATTTTATTGTGTGCAAGGGGTGTTATAATCTTATTATAATAACTTAAAACTCTTACACAAAACAACTGTTTCACAATTAGCAGAATTTCTATGT
Organism: Mastigoproctus giganteus; assembly: GCF_048544385.1. NCBI lineage: Eukaryota > Metazoa > Arthropoda > Arachnida > Uropygi > Thelyphonidae > Mastigoproctus > Mastigoproctus giganteus. Next base: position 110,303,005 of record NC_143584.1, on the reverse strand, counting down.
CTATATTGAATTGTGCAATCAGGCTCCAAATCAAGGAAAAAATAAAACAGGGGGGAACTATCGACGAGAAAACTGCAAACATTGTTCTGACTTTCATTCTCTCTTGATAGGGCTAATAACAGTATTCAGCATGAAATCCAGAAACATCACTAACTATCAAGCACACTATTGCAATTACACTTAGTGCGTTATCAGACACGCAGTCTAAAACACCGATGGAACCAATATCTTTCTATTTTAGAAGATTTAGGAAAAGTCCGGTTGGTCTGCCTCCCTAAAATCACTCATGCACACCTTATCGTTGGTAAGCCATGTTACGTCACTTTGGTGGCAACGAACGTGTAGGGTGGTTTTCTTCAAGACGCCTGGTCAGAATGAAGAGGAAAAGATCAAACCCTCCAGCACTTCATGACCACACGATGAAACCAATGAGCATTTCTGCATCCTCAGTGCCCGGCGGCTTTCATTCTCCCTCTTACGGCAGCGAGAGGTTCGGAGTGGAAGCAAAGGGTGCTAAGAACCTCCGGGTACGACCAGGCTGCCATGCACGGAAACTGAACTTGGCCTGTTACCATGTAAGATCGCTCATCGGTGAAAAGAGAATATTAGAGTTGGAAAAGGAATTAGAAAATGTGAATTGGAATATCATCGGCTTGGCTGAAACAACAAGAAGAAATGAATCACTTATATAAGTTTATCAAATGGAAATCTGCTGTATAACAATGGAAATAGTGAATAGAGTGCTGGTGGAGTTGGCTTTTTGGTCCACAAAGATATAAAAAACATTTTGGAATTCAAAAATACATCACCATGGGTGTCAAGATTGCTACTCGGGATTTCTAAGAGGTACGAACTAAAGATTATAATGATATCTGCACCAACATCAAGCCATGATGAAGAAGAGATTGAAGAAATGTACACCGAAACTGAGAGAGTTCTAAATGAACAGAAACTCACTACACCATCATTATGGGGGGGGGGGGGGAGAGACTTTGATGCTAAAGTTGGAAAGAGAGAAAACAGCACAGAAAGGGGAACTATAGGAAATTTTGGAATTGGTCAAAGAAATGAAAGAGGTGAAAGACTTGTGAAATTTGTAGAATCTCGAGGAATTTCAGTAAACAACACTTTTCAAGAAAAGGGTGAACAGAAAGTGGATATGAAAAAGCCCAAATGGATTAACGACTAATGAAATTGACGTCATCCTCACTAGCAAAGATAGATTGTGAACGATGTTACCATCCGGAACAAGGTAAATGTTGGAAGTGATCACAGAATGGTAAGATGCACACTTAAAGGCCGCCGTAGCCTAGTGGTCAGGCGCGCGGGTGCATAAGTACACGTGCCTTGAATGACCGGGGTTCAAGCCCGTGACTGCTGAATACGGTGCTGTTTCTTGTATTCTGTCTATTTGTGAACTCCTCTGACCGTTTGGTCGTCCCGGAGTATAAACAGAAAATTTATTTATTTATTAATATAGATGTAAGAAAAGAAAGGGGAAAAAACAGACTCGAGCAAATAATAGTATTAGTAACGGCCGCATGGTGCAAGAAAGCCTATGGCTTATGCTGCACCAGCCAAAAAAAAAAAAAAAAAAAAAAAAAAAAAAATAATAATAATAAATAAAATTAAAAAAAAGAATAATAATAAATAAATAAATAATAATAATTAATAAAAAAAAAAGGAAATTAAACCTATCATCCTATGCGCTTCCCTTACCCGAAAGTACTATCCAGATGACCTTTGAATTTCCCCAAACTGTCGGCCTCTACCACCCATGAAGGCAACTTATTCCAGTAATTTATAACTCGCTGGCTAAAATAAAACTTCCTGCAGTCCAATCTAAACATTTCCCCCCGTAACTTTAATTTATGTCCCCAAGTTCCAGCATCATTTATAATCTTGAAAATTTCGTCCTCATTCATTTTACTGATGCCTCTCAGAGCCTTAAACACCTCAATCAAATCTCCTCTAAGGTGTCTAGTTTCCAAACTCTGCAACCCACATATTCGAAGTCTTTCTTCATAAGGACGCCCTTTTGCCGATCTCACCAGGCGAGTTACCCGTCTTTGCACCCTTTCAAGAAGCTCGATGTCTTTCTTTAGGTGCGGTCTCCATACTTGAACAGTATTCCAAGTGTGGTCTAACATAAGCCTTATATAATGGGATTATCACGTCCCTATCTCTACTTGAAAAAGTTCAATAGATCATCGATAGGACACCATGGGCCTTCCTTGCAACCTGTTTACAATGCTCAGAGAATTTCATGTCTGACCGTATCATAACACCCAAGTCCCTTTCCTCCAGTACAGGGTTTCCATTCAAAATACCATAACCCAACCACTCCCGGTGCAAGAGCACATCCGTGGCTTGGGTCCTCGAAAAATGGCAACAGAGTTCAAATATTAGAATTTTGTTAAACAATCGATAAAATGAACTAAATTTTAAAAACACCACTTAGCCCGCCATCAGAAACTATATGTCTTGTTTTAATTTATAACCACATATCTTAATGAGGGCGGTTACCGTCCCTGCCTCGAGGAGGCGGGTGACTACTTTCTAGCATTCGCGCTCTTCTTTTAAAAACCGCATCGACATATAGATTAAAACTTCTAAAATTCTCTTTTGTGGCAAACAAGACACTTAGACAATTCGTCTCCATTGATCCAACTGAAGCTTCTAATAAATTTCTATATTCTAGATATTGCGCACACTCTAACATTATATGCTTCGAAGTCTCCACCTCACCACAAGAACAGAGGGCAGAGTCTCTGAGCCCTAACTCAAACAATCTGAGTGCTAACCCATGTCCTGTCAGTAGAAACATAGCACGCATTCCAAATTGAAGCCATGGTTTAACTCTTGTATTTACAATATCTACCATTGGAAAAAAGGAGTAAGTTTGCCTGCCCTTCTCGGATACTTGCCATTTTTCCTGCCACTGCACCATCAGTTCTGAAACTATTCTTTTCTTTTCTGCTCTAATGTCAGAACGGGAATAAACATAATTATCCAATGGACAGGATGACACATTTAAAATGGTTTTCCTAATATTATACTTTATATAATAAACCATTCCTGCCAATAGAACTTCATAATATACCGGCAATTTACCTGCAACCACCTGCAAGGCGTCATTCAAAACGGTCCGGCATGCCCTAGTGATGGACAATAACACAAAACGCTGTGCTTGTATTAGATGCTTTCTAATTAGAGAGTTTTCTACACGATGTACCCAAGCTCCGGAGGCGTAGGTCACAATGGGGACAAAGACACAATTATATAACAAATTCAAGGATCGTCCTCTTATCCCCCAGTCACACCTTACAACCCTCCTAAGCTTGGAATACAATAATTTAACTTTGTTCTTGAGATATTTAACATGTGCAATAAAAAATAACCTCTCTTCAAGCATTAAGCCTAAATACCTCACCACTTCGACATATCGAACAGTTCCACCAGACAACCTTACAGTGGGAGGACGATTTTCACTTAACTTACCCTTCAACAGCATTTGCACTGTTTTCTCCATAGATATTGTCAATTTATTTTGATTACTCCAATCCTGCAAGGAGGCCATAGCATTCCCTGCCCTAGTCTCTAACTGCAGGCGAGAATCTCCTTCCACTAACATTACCAGGTCATCAGCGTACGCTATGCACTCCACTCCTTCAAACGTTTTCTCAAGGAACTCATCCATGACAATATTCCAAACAAAGGGGCCCATCACCGAGCCCTGAGGACATCCTCTAGTTATAACTTTATTAACTCTACTGTACTTTGCAACTACATTCACATCTCTTTCTGAGAAGTATTCCTTGAATACATTGTAAAAGTTATCAGGACATTCTGTTTTTCTTATTCTAAAAAGGACGCTCTCCCACCAGAGCCGGTCGAAGGCCCCCCTGAAATCTATAAAGATCCCTAGCACATACCTAGCACCGCTCAATTCCACAGCCTGGACCAGCTTATATGCTGCATCTTCTGTACTCTTTCCCTTTTTAAAACCATACTGGTTTACAGAGCACATAGATTTACTTTCATATTTAATCATTAGCCGCTCTATCAGCAGCCTTTCATATACTTTTCCCAAGACTGATAGAAGAGCAATGGGTCGGTATGTGCCAGTCTCATTCATTAATCGATCCATATCCTTAATAATCAATTTCACGTGAGCCCGCTTCCAGCTCCTAGGAAAAGCCCCCATTTTCAAACACATGTTATACAAATTTAGAAAATCTCTGGTCTTAACAGAAAAGCCTGTTTCATAACTTTAACCTCTATTTTATCAGGGCCCGGTGACTTACCATCCCTTGCTCGGTCCACCGCCATGGTGACCTCCCCAATAGAAAACTCCTGCTCTTTACACTCAGTAATATATTGCTCATTTTGCTCCTTCATCTGAACTTGCAGAGAAGTAGAGACAACATCTTCGATTTCAGGAAACAAATCACCAAGTATCCTGCTGACCGAATCTTTCCAATTCATAGTCTGATTATCTCCAGTTCCAATTGAACTAGTGATATCTGGGCTTCCTTTTTTATTTGTTAGAATTCTAAAAATCCCCCATGGATCTCTGGCTCCCTGCTCTCTGACATATCTTTCCCAACTAGAAGTTTTACAATCATTTATAGCTTTATTGTACTCTTTTTCTTTTCTCTCTATATATGCTCAAATACCCAGTTAACAAGTCGACATTCCCCAATCGCCTGCACCTTTGATATAACCGCCTATATTTATTTGTTTGTTTCCGCAATAAAGTCAAATGGCTACACCACCAAAAGACTGGTCTGCTTCTTATATATCTTTTCTTAGTATTAACATCACAAGCTTTTAATATTATGTTACTCAATGTTTCAACATAGTCGTTTAACCCTAAATCTTGCCATTGTATAGTACTTGCAAGATTTTGATATACTTCATTGAACAGTGGCCAAGCAACACTTTTCATACAATATCTTTCAATATCATATACATAACGTACCGTATCATAACACCCAAGTCCCTTTCCTCCAGTACAGGGTTTAGTTGAACTCCACCAAGTGAATAAGTTATTTTGGGATTACTGTTTCCCAGGTGTAATACCTTACACTTTGTTGGATTAAAGCATAGCTGCCATTTTTCTGACCATTCCTGAAGTCTATCTAGGTCTCTCTGAAGAAGCTCAGCTTGACAGTGATCATTAACTACTCTACCAATTTTAACATCATCTGCAAATTTAGACATCATGCCCTCTATCCCTTCATCAATGTCGTTTATGAAAATTAAAAACCACAGTGGTCCTAATACTGATCCTTGGGGAACCCCACTTCTTACATCAACCCAATCTGAGGAATAGCCATTTATCACAACCCTCTGCCTCCTGCCCTGAAGCCATCCTTCTATCCATCTAAGGATTTTCCCAGTGATTCCAACCTGTTCCAGCTTATAAAGCAACCGCTCATGTGGGACTGAGTCAAAAGCTTTGCTGAAATCTAAATAAACAATGTCGAAATTATTCCCTAAATCCAGCTCGTGAGTGACCCTTTCGAAATAGCGAACCAGATTTGTTAAACATGATTTTCCCTTTACAAAAACCATGCTGAGTATTCTTAAGAAGCCGACCGGGCTAGCCGGGTGGGTAAAGTGCCTGCCTGGCAACCCAAAGGTCGCGGGTTCGAACCCGCCTCGGGCATGGATCAGAGCACTGCAAAAACGTTGGGAGGTGCATTATAGCCACAGAAGCCGATGCGCCAATAACTAACCCAAAAAAAAAAAAAAAAAAAAAATCCTTAACAATTTCAGTTCGATCCAAATGATCCTGAATTCCACCCTTGATCATTGCCTCCATGATTTTTCCTACTACTGAAGTCAGACTGACAGATCGATAATTTCCAACTTCACTTTTAGAGCCACCCTTATGTATGGGAGATACATTTGCACTTTTCCAATGCAAGGGAATCTCCCCAGAGTCTAGTGATGCTCGCATAATTAGCCTCAATGGTTCAATGCACTCGCTTGCCGCTTCCCTTAAGATTATAATGTATTTCCATCAACTCCAGGAGCCTTACTGGTCTGTAGGCTCGAAAGTTTTTTCATTAAATAATCTTGCGAAATTTCAATATCATTAATTACATATTTTTTAACTTCGCTCCCACAATTTCCCATTGCCACAAAAGGCTTTTCATTTGTAAATATCGATGCAAAATAACTGTTGAGTTCATCTGCAACGGCAGCTGGTGTATTTATTACTATCCCCTTTCCCTTACGTAAAGGTCCAATCTGATTTGTCCTGCTCTTCTTGGCATTTATATATGAAGAATTCTTTATTCCCCCCTCTTTGCTCTCTTTGATAGTGATTTCTCATAAACTGCCTTTGCCTGTCGAACCTTTTCTGTGGCTCTATTACACATCACCTTGTAGCTGTTATAGGCTTCAGTACTTTTTATTGCTCTGTAACCTTTCCATGCCACCTTTTTCTGCTCAAGCAATGTGGCAACTTCACTATTCATCCAACTTGGAAACCTTCTCGTGGAGTATTTTTTAATGGTATATATACGCATTCAAGGCATCTGTGATTAATGTTTTAAAAGCGTACCACAGTTCAATTGTATTCATTCTCTGCGCGATATCTACCCAGTTAACAGAGGCCATGTAGTACCTTAAGGCATCGTAATTTCCTTCTCTAAAATTAAAACCCATTCCTTTGCCTTTTACTTCTGCTACCTCTCTCGTCATCATCCACCGTAGAACTCCGTGATCACTTCCTGCTACTGGTTCCTCTACTGTCAGCCCTGTTATGCCATCTGATTCATGTGTGATGATGAGGTCTAGGATATTCTTTTCTCTAGTATTTTCACTGACATGTTGATACAAATAACAGTCATCTAGTTGATTTAAAAATTTTGTTCCCCATGGCGAGTTTCCTTCCCATTTACTCCAATCAATTAGAGGCAAATTGAAATCACCCATAATAAGGCATTGACGCTTATCCCATTCCATTTGCATGTAGAGGCTTTTGTCATAATTGTCACAATCACCTGGTCTGTAGATTACTCCTACTCGCATTATACCTTTGTTTCCAACTATCTCACACCATACAGACTCTATACTAGCATGTGAAATGTCTGAATCCGGGAAAGCTATCGTCGCACTCAGGCTGCTTCTGATAAGAGGCATTATCCCACCACCCCTTCTATCTACTCTATCCTTCCTAAATACATTATACAAGCCGTACTGGAACTCATCATCCCCAATTTCCGGGTGGCACCACGTCTCTGTAAGCCCTATTATGTCCGCGTTACTTATTTTAACCAGCAGTTCGAATTCGCTCATTTTATTAACGACACTTCTAACGTTACTGTATAAACAATTAAGATTTACTGTTCTTGTATATTTAACAACTCTAACACAACCCTTGAAGTTTTTTTAGGCTCTCTTCCCTGATATTAGCTACCCGCTCACGTGAAACGTTTCTGCCCCCAGAACATTTAGATAATACGTCCAGTTGGGGTAACAGATAAGAACTCTTAAGGTATGTGCAAGAGTTACTTTGACCAATATTATCAGATAAACGCGTTTCAGTATTACCCACATCCCCCCCTAACTAGCAGTTTCCCTGAACCTTTAAGGTATCCTCAATAATACTGGCAAAAACTGGCATAACACACAGAAACTGGCAAGACTCTTCACAAAATACATTAGGAAAGGCGTGACCCCTAAGGAGTGGAATAATGCAATCACAATTTTGCTGCATAAGAAAGGAAACAAATCAAAAATTGGAAATTAAAGACCAATTAGCTTATTATCCCACATCTACAAGTTGTTCACAAGGGTCATCGCTAACAGATTACAAATAATACTTGATGAGAATCAACCAAAAGAGCAAGCTAGCTTTAGGACAGGATTCTCAACTATGGTTCACCTCAGTGCCCCCTTTACTAAGGCTATATATATATTTCATGATTTTTAAATTTTGGCGCACCTTAAAGAATGGAGCCATGGGCAAGGGTCCTACTAACCTAGGCCTTAATCCGGCACTGGTTCACCTTCACATAATATCACAGCTAATGGAGAAGGCAAATGAATATAAAACACCACTATGCCTGGTATTTGTGGATTATGAAAAGCCATTTGACTCCATACAGCATAAGGAAATGTTTCTGGCACTGGAAAGACAAAGCATAGACATCCCATACATTATGATTTTGAATAAAATATATGAGAATGCTACCTCCTTTATTTGACTAGACAAAGACAGTAGCAAATTTAAAATTGAGAAAGGAGTTCGACAAGGAGACAATATCTCCGAAGTTGTTTACTGCTGCCCTTGAAGAAGCTTTCAGAAGATTGGACTGGTCGCAAAAATGAGTCAATGTGAATGGAGAGTACCTAAACTATTTACGATTTGCAGATAACATGATCATAAGCCACGATCCCGAAGAATTATAGGAAAACCTTAATCAGTTATGCACAGTTAGTAAGGATTTCAGACTAAAGAGGAATATGGCGAAAACAAAAGTAATGATGAACAGGTATGCCACAGAAAGGGATATAATCGTTGAACGAGTAAAAATTGAAAAGGTGGATTCATATATCATATATGTCTGGTGAATGGGGGAAACCCTGGAGCCCGCCAAAAAAAAAATAATAAAATACTTTGAAATAATAATACTTTGAATCATATATGTCTACATATATCATATTATCTTGGACAAGCCATTAGCTGTAACAATGATAAATGGCTAGAAGTCAAGAGAAGAATAACTTTCGGATGGATAAGATTCAGGAAATATAGTCACATACTGAGGAGCAATATCTCAATTTGTCTGAAACGTAAATTAATGAACAAATGTATACTCCCCACCATACTTATGGAAGTGAAACTTAGGCACTCACCAAAAGAATGGAAGAGAAGCTGAAAACTACACAGCGAAGAATGGAACGAATTGTATTAGGAATCAGGCAGTTGGATAAGAAAAGAAACCCATGGATTAGGCAGCAAACACAAGTAAAGGACATTCTTATCAAAACTAAAGAACTGAAATGGACTTGGGCAGGACACATAGCTCGAAGACATGATGCAGATGGACTAAGAAAATAACAGAGTGGTGTCCAAGAGGAGCTAAAAGAAAACCTGGAAGACAACAACAGAGATGGGCAGATGAAATCAAGAGTTCGGGTAGTAAATAGCTAGCCATTGCACAAAACAGAAGGAACTAGACAGTTGCTGGGGAGGCTTTCATCCTGCAGTGGATTGAAAAGGGATGACGATGATCCAAATGACAATCACAAATGAGAAAAAAGAAAACGTCTTTACAAAAAAAAAATAATAAATAAATAAAAATAAGTCAACTCTTAAGTCTGCTTATCTAAATTCCACATTAAAAACTGAAACTTGGAAAAGAACGGGATCTGAGATGGGAAAGCATGAAAAAGAACCACCTCGGAGACGTGCACATCATAAGAGAATGTAGGGAGGGGCTTAAAATAAAAACGGTGAGAAGAGTACGAGTCATTTCGAAGTCGTCATTGGTAATAAATCGTATAAGGATGCAGACGGAAAAAACAGAGAATTTTAAAGGCTTGGAAGGGTAATGAGCCCTTGACGGGTTGGTTATTGACGAACGTTTTTTTTTTTTTTTTGACGTGAATAAGTCTTTAAATTCGGTCCGGTATAGGGGGTCTCTACGAAAACTCTAGCGACCAAAAAAAATGGCAAGATTTGTCGCGTTTATATCTCGTAAACTATAAATGATAATCTAATGATTTAAATTTTGTTGGATAGAGGGTTTATGTCCGTATCTAAAATGGTGGGTAATGAGGGTGTGCAGCGGTGAGGGGGAGAGGGGTTGCGCTTGCGCGTGAACATTGAAAATGGCGACGCCGCGCGGCGTTTGGGCAGCGTAACTTTGGATTGCGAAGAGATAGGACGTTGAAACTGGTGTCGATTTGTAGAGAATAACAGGATCTACAATATTATTTAGCAATAATAACCGATAAAATAAAATTTGTAAAGTTATAAGCCGATAAGTGTGCTGAGTTGAAAATTTTCATAATGTCGAAAATACTGCAAAGGAAATATGAACAGAAATGTAAGAAACGTATATCATTGGAAAGAAAAATTCAACTTTAAGTACATTTTCTACATCGCCCACTACTCTGGGCAACACTTGTATAGCTTTAACCTTTGGAAGAAACATCGATGTGAATACTATGCCATATGTATCTCACTTCTCCTATCATCGGCCTTTGATAAATAAAATTATACTTCACTTATAACCACCAAGACTTTATTCATTTACATCTTACCCTTCCTCTAACAACACAAAGACGGATTCACGCCTTAAACGATTGCGATTGTGTCCTCGTACACAACCCACACCATTTTTTTTTAAATTGCACATTCCAAAATTCGACGGGGGGGAGAGGCTGACGTTCAATGGGTGGGTACCCTGATTTCATTAATTAATTCTGGATACTTAAATATAAATTTCATTTATAATGAATGTTTCCTATCTTCGTTTTCAATTCAAAGTTGTTTATTTTATATTATATCTGTTGAAATTTAAGAAAAGTATCATATCTGTTGCAATTTAACACACAACTTAATTAAACAACGCTGGAATACGAAATATATTTATTAGCCTTTTTCCTTTAAAATAGCTTCAATCTGTCTTGACGTTGAAACCATTAAATATCGCAGTAATTCTGGTATGATGACCCTGAACCGATCCCAAATGATGGCCTCGATCAGTTTCTTTTTTATTGCTGTAATTTAGATGTAGTTAACAAATAATTTTCAGTTTCAGTCTTCATCACAAATTTTCAATCGGATTTAGGTCCGGACTATAACCTGGCCACGTGAGCGCGCGCGCACACACATAATGCTCTTTCAGCCATTTCATGTTGATTTGGCCATGTGGCAAGGCACACGATACTGCTCAAAGATGTACTCGCGTTGTCAACCAGAATATATGTCGCCGATCGATGACAGCAATTTCCATACAAGAATCTCGTATTGCGCTCTCGCTCTCTCTCTCTCTCTCTCACACATATATATACTGTACAATGTACCGCCGATAACATGCTGTCGTCCGATACCATCCCATGCCATCATCCTCACACCACGACCCTAACTGGATGCTTCATCACGGCAGTTATACATTCCGGTAATAAGTCTTAGTCACATCGTCGGCGCCTATATTTAATACCGTCAATGTCAAATATGAAAATTAAGTGTCTAATCAATTCCAACCAATAGCCCAGTCATCTATCGTCCAGTAGCGAAAACGTTGAGAAAAGGGTTATGTTTTTCTTTGAGAAAAGGGTTATTTCCAGATTTTCTTGCCTGTAAACTATTTTTGAGTAATTGTATACTGTATTTTTAAATATTCTGTCAATAATGTTAACTCCAAAAGTTTCTAAATTTCTTTATTTATTATTATTATTTTTCAAAGCTCTTCCTGCAATCTTGTAGGCCAGTCAATAAATTATTTTATCTTCGAATATTATCTTAGATTTTTGGCCCAAGGAGCAGTTTGGTACTGTTAGTAATTTTGTAGTGGTTGCACATACCTTCCCAAAACCGGATTTGGCAACTCCACTTTCTTGTTTCAATAGAATACATATGGCGTTCATCTCGCTACGCTTTAGCTGGAATTTTTTTATTATCTGTTTATTTAAGCGTAAGGTTTTGTCCCTACACAGCCAGAAGGTAAGGAGGGCATGATAGAAAAGTAAAATAAATTTTTTGTTTATACTCCGGGACGACAAAACGATTAGAGGAGTTCACAAGATAGACAGAATACAAGAAACAGCACCGTATTCAGTAGTCACGGGCTTGAACCCCGGTCACTCAAGGCACGTGTACTTATGCACCTGCGCGCCTGACCACTAGGCTACGGCGGCCTATTGCATCCATCTCAGTGAGATTCACATATGCATTCAAGATATTAATTAACAGACGAAGTTTTATGTAGCATTTTTATTTTGACAAATTATATGCTTACATATTCAGGTGAAGGGTTACAACTGACAGATGAAAACCTGTATAATTATTTACAGATACTTATGATTAAGAGAGGTCTCCGTAGCCGAGTTTTTTTTTTTTTTTTTTTATGAAAACCCCAAACACGAAAGGTATCAAAACCTATAGTACTTAGTACCGTGCATGGGTTGAAGGAGAAGTATGGGGGGAGGGGGATGCCGGAAACTTTGCTCTAGAGACTAAACATGGGTTTCACCACTTCAAGCCTCCAATAAGCAAAGTGGTGGTATTTCACCGGTTGATGAAAGTCATCTACCACCTATGGTTAGAGCAAGAGTGCAATAGCACACGCTCTTTGAGTAGACCGGAGTTCGAGCCCCTGACTGCTAAATACGGTCGATCTGCCAACCCGCACTGGACCAGCGTGGCAGATTATGGCCCATTCTCCCTCAATACAAATTGTTAAGGAGGCTTCCATCATGCAGTAGATTGATAACGGCTGCTGCTACCTTACCTCTTTATGACTAACACTGGGATATCGTAAATAATTATTTACTGATTATAAACGCATTTACCAATTCAAGCTGGAATTGCATACAGTCTTTATAAAGTGACAATAAAAGATGCAAGGCGTGCTGTAGCAAACTTAAAAGTTTGGAAGGAAGCTGCTACTGTTATGATAAACTGGTTATCACGGTTACTCGCTTGTGTCCCACATCGGCAGTGGCTGCTGTGCTTGTATATCAATGTATTGATAAATGTTATTAAGTGCGTCTTTCCTGTAGCTGTTCTCTTTGCAAAATTTATAGGGATCTATGGCGAGTGCATTGTAGAGACCAATGGTGTTGGATAGGAAGAACATGTTTTTGAGAGACACAAATTCTTCACGGTAGACCGGAGCGGAAGTCTCGTACGTCCCATTCCTCGGCCCGCCAAGCTTCTGCATCTAATAATGTGTACAGTACTTGAAAGTGAGGGTGCGTCTACGATCCCCGTAATGAGTTTGCTAGCAGGAAGAGATTTGCAGCTGAAATCTATATTTTTCACGGGGTTAGACAGAGGTTGGAGTGGAGAATTGAATTAGAGATTATAAATGGTCGCCCTGTTAACCGACCTTATGATTCAGTATTCTAGTCTAGTATCTGCTCATTGTGAAACTAAGGACCATATAACGAAGGCATTCATTTAATTTTAATTAAATTTCATTAATATTATAGCACAATCAATTTACAATCTCACAACCTTTAACATTAATGAAATTAAATTTCAGCTAAGTTACTAATATACGAATCCATGTTTGAGTGGTTTCAACAAAACTCACAAGCCAATGTTCTCAAAAGTGAAACTATCGGCTAATCTTCGATCTACATGGTAGTTGAAACAAGTAAAATTCTCGACGCGCACATTAAACAAGCATCATAGGACTCGGTAGCCGAGTGGGCAGGAGCGGGAGTGCAGTAGCACACGCTCTCTGAGTAGACCGGGGTTCAAACCCCCGACTGCTGAATACGGTCGATCTGCCAACCCGCACTGGACCAGCGTGGCAAATTATGGTCCATTTCCCTCAGCATGAATTGTTGAGGAGGCTTCCGTCCTGCAGTGGGTTAATAATGGCTGCACTTTACTTTACATAGGAACTAATGTTCACCTTTTAAAATGAAACCTTCGCACTAGCCAAACCGACTGATAATGTATAACCAAAGTTGGCGGTTCTCCACATTTCCATACTTATGGCTTTAGTTTATACATGACAGAAACAATGAAAAAAAAAAAAGTGCGCTTTTTAAATGTGATCATTTTTATGGCACACTAATTTTTTTTTTTTAAATATATATTTTAATTTCTCCACTCATGATTTATCCAATACCTCCCAATATGATTGGGAAGTAAATTTTGAGATAAATTACGCTTTGCTATATTATAGAAAATGTAATGTCAGATATAAAATATGAAACAACTAAACAGTCAGGAAAATGTTTAATTTTGGAATAAAAACAGTGTCCTTTACAGACTAGCCTACTGGTCAGCGTTGAATGCAGTAGAATGTATTTGTAAACTCCTTTGACTTTGTAGTCGTGCCGGTGTATATAAAAAGGACTTTTTATATACACCATTATTTTTTTTTACTGTAGTTTAATTCTGTGAGAATTTTATAGCCAAGGATGGTCCTAATCAAATGATAAATTCTACAAATCATTCGATTATGAAATCGAAAACAACAAAAGTTAAAGCAAATGAGTGGAGACAGGTTCGAACTGATGCTATCAAAACTAAAGCTGAAATCCTGTAATTTATTCTCTCTATCATTATGCACACACTTCCTCCCTTTAACCCCCCCCCCCCGTGCCTTAAGAAACTTAACATTGGTGTTGTTAATTGGTTTTTAGGAGCATTAGCAGCTAAGGCCATATTGCTCCGGGATATGCAGTGGTCATTCCCTGACCTTTCCGCATCTTTCGTATTTGGTGGTGACGGGCTCGAACCCCGGTCTAATCAAGAAGCATGTGATATGCACTGCTGCTCCTTCCCACCTGGCTACGGAGGCGCTAATTAACATTGTTTCCCTTTTCGCACTTACTAACAATCTTTTGAGAATGTAGTAGTAGTAAAAGAAATCAGCTTAAAAGAATCTGTGAGACGTGTGTGTGTGTCTGGACGACAAGGATTCCAAATATGCATTATGATTTCTGTTTCTATAATTGCACTAAAATTTGTGAAACTATCTTTCCAAAACAAAAATAATAATATATAACTTTACTTAGTTTGAACTGTTGGTTTCAAAAAAACACGTTCTTTTATCCTTTTATCAAAACTTACAATCTTAATAATGTCCATTTCCACCTAGATTGTACCAAGCCACATTCTGCAGAATCTGGTTGCTTCCACTAAGTAGTCGAAATGGACATCATTTCCACTTTCTTCAAAGGCGGTATTTGTGTATGTCCGCTGTGATATTCCTTGTCAGAGACTTAGGAAGTCTCTGACAAGGAATATCAGCGGCCTCTTAAAAACTATCTACTCCATTCTGTCAAATTAATCTGTTGCCGCTATCGTTCTACCAAATCCACTAATCACTCACCTTGACTTTCTCTCTTTGAAACTCGACTTTCTCCAATCTAACATTCCTAACAGCAAGATAATTTTTCTTGGTGACTTTAATATTCACAAGTCCACTTGGCTTCAATTTTCTAGTTGCATGGATCCAGTTCGAATAGATGCATTTGTAATTACTATTGATCTTACACAGCTTGTTCATTTATACACCAGTATACCATACAAGCCTAACCACAGACCTAATTGCTTGATTTTTATCTCCTAAACAATTCTTCAAAGTAAACGGTTAACGTTAGTGGTCCACTAGGCACTTCAGTGGAAAAGTTGCCTCTTAACCAAGCATTCTGGTCTCTTGCCAAAACTGTTGACCGCAACTTCTATCCATCTATACTCCCACCTCTGTTAAAACTTGATGCATCCTCAGCTAAAGATAAAGTGACTTACTATAATCCTACTTTTCTTCTCATTGCTGCTGTATTGATGATTTTGATAAACTTCCTCTCCTACCATACCTAGTAACTCTACTGAATGCTGGGTGGTCTGCAAACAGAAGGATGTTAGCATTCTGAACAATTCTGATGGCATTTCTCCACTTGTTCTCAAAATATGTACTCTGAGCTTGCTCCTTTTCTGCGTCGCCTTTTTGCACTTTCTTATTCCACTTGTACTTCCTTCTTCTCGGAAATTTGATCGTATCCAGACAGTGCTTAAAAGAGATAACTCAGTCCTGTCTTATTTCTCGGAGGAAAAAACGGTTATTGCCCTTTTGGTCACCTTCGATAACACTCAGATTTTTAGACAAGATCTTATGTCTACTAGGAATTACCCTAACTTCAAATCTTTCTTGGTATACAAAATATGCACGCAACTATACAGACTGTGTAACAGCACACACAAGTTTCAAGGGTAAAATTCTAACACGAAGAAAGTTATTAATCGAAGCAGAAGAGAACCATAGAAGAACAACGGTACACGACACTACACATATACAAAATCCATACACCTTTAAATCACTGGCATTGACAGTGTTCTGTTTCACACTCAATGTATAGTACGCGGAGATGGGGGGAACCCCTGGTAGCATAAAAAAAACCGGGTTTTCTTCTAAACAACTACTCACTTTGGACAAATCTCAAATCCGGCCTAACATGAAATATTGTACCGACACCTGAGGTAATGGCCCTAAAATCTCTCAACTTTTCAGACTACATTTAAAGAGATCAGCCAGTTAAATTAATGGCATGTCTTTCACAAAGACTCTCCACTCCTGTGTCACAGATGTTCTTTTCTACCCCACGCTTTTTCTATAGATACTTCCATGGGCTTCCATACTAACCATATTTTCTATAGATACTTCTTCTGAATTGGCTTTTCTTCTTCCTCATTTATCTCCTTACTTCTGTTTTCAGGAACAACAATCTCCTTAAAAAATTATTACAATCTACAGAAATTCATGTATAACATCAACAAGAATCTTCTCAACCTACAACCCATATACGGTATTAAGCACTATAAATTCCAATAACTTTCATGCTTGGGATTTTCACACGGCACACACCACTAATAATTTGTTTTAAAACGCAGTATCTGATGCGTTATTGTGATTAACTAAAATTTGTGATAATTAATCTTTAATGCTGATATAAATATTGTGGTTAATTAATTCAAATAAATATTTAGATTCTCTCTCTTCCCGTTCCCCTAACACCGCTGTTATTCAAACTATACATCATAATAAATTTTAAAGAGCTGTTTTCTTTTATGTGCTTAGTTATTTACTTGAGACACATTTGTAATTAGACGCAAAATACACGTGTACCAAAGATCTCCCGTACGCCTTGCCTTACATTTCAGGGACGTTCCATTGTTTGTTTGTTTGTTTGTTATTTGGTTTTTAGGAGCATTAGCAACTAAGGCCATATTGCTCCGGGGATATGCGGTGGTCATTCTCTGACCTTTCCGGATCCTCCGTATTTGGTGGTCACGGGCTTGAACCCCGGTCTAATCAAGAATCGTGTGCTACGCACTGCTGCTCCTGCCCACCTGGCTACGGAGGCGCCAGGACGGACGTTCCATTATCGAATAACGTAACGCAGAGGTTAAAAACTTCTATACAGAAGTACTGTACTGAAAAAGTGTTTACCAAAATTTTATGACATGTTGGTCACGTCACTATGATTCCTATCGATGGTCATGTCACAAGCTGCCTAGGTACTGCACTACTTCCAATAAGTAATGTTTCTCTATCTTTATCTATTCTCTCTATCTAGAGAAGCGTTACTTATTCGAAGTAGTGCAATACCTAGGCAACTCGTTGTGAAGGTATTCACAATATGAGATATAATAAAACGATGTATGCATACTACCTGGGTAGTATAAATGATAGACATGAATTACCCATGCTTAAACAGCCTTATTCCTTATACACTTAATTAATGCAGTGAAATGTCAGTGCAGCGAACAAAATAATAAAATAAATTTTCTGTTTATACTTCGTACGACGACCAAACGGTCAGAGGAGTTCACAAGATAGACAGAATACAAGAAACAGCACCGTATTTAACAGTCAAGGACTTGAACCCCGGTCACTCAAGGCACGTGTACTTATGCACCCGCGCGCCTGACCACTGGGCAACGGCTTTTTTTTTTTTTTTTTTTTGTTATAATGAAATTTTGTTACAGTGAAACAAATAAAACGTTGTCAGAACAATTAAGTATATTTCAAAATACTTGTACCGAAACTTATTATTAATTTCAATTTTATAATTCAAAGATTTAACAATTTTGTGAGTTTTATGCTTGTTATTTTTAACGAAATAAAACTCTAATTCTGCCCGGGGACAAAAAATATTACAACCATAAAACTATAATCTTTTTCATTTTCAAATTTGTAAAATCATAATAGGTGCAACTGTGAGATGATACGATAAAAATAGCCGAACTTCACACAATTGTAATTTTAACAAGCAGTTTAAACATAATTTGAACGCTGTCACCGCATCCATTAGGACGTTTCACTAAATATGTTGCTCTAAGTAAAAACTATCCTACCACTTCCAAAATTACTTAAGACTTGCGTAAAGCCACTAATTGCAATAGTTAATTGCCTATCGAACAGGCAATTAACTTATCAGTTCAACAGGTAATTAACCGATCAGAAAATCACTGTATGATGCTACCAGACCAAAGCGTACACGTCGTATTGTTTTAATGATTCTGTGTTGACAAATTTCACTGTAATGATTATATTTTTATGTTAATAGCTTGATACACACTGCATCATGTATCATGGTTCTCAGTGATACAGGATTCAGTGTGTATCAAGCTATTGAAATACGTGAAAATACATTTCACGCTGCGAAAAATGAGATGGTTCAATTCCTTTAAATGATAGAATTTAAAGGAATTGAACCATTTCATTTTTCGCAGCGTGATGAATTCCGCCCCCTTCCTCGCTAAATTGATTTTTGTTACAACTTATATGTAATATTTTTACAATAAAGTGATAATAAATTGACAGGTGATGGTAGGAATTTATTTAGTTATAAGGAATATTTCGTTACTCTGGAGTTCGCGTAATACAGACAGTTGTTTATTATTTAGTTTATATATATATATTATTTAGTTTCAACCTAATAATAGGTTGAAACTAAATAATATATGTAAAACATAAAAGCAATCGATCTATAAAAATTAAAACACTCAAAATTTCGACAGTAAAATTTCACTAAATATCCAGAAATGAACGGTCTGTATGAAAGCTCTTTTTCGAAAACGGAGATTAAAAAAAAAAAAAAATAGACACACTACACTTTTTCATTATTTCTAAATGAAACAACAATATCCTGTACTGCCTTAACTCAGAAATATAACTCCTGCAGCGTCTCTACTGCTGCGGTTCTCTCTTTCACTTTTAATCATACAGTTTATCTAACTAGTACAGGGGTCGGCAAACTTTTTTGAGTGAAGAGTCATTTTTGATCTAATTAAAAAAAAAAAAGAGAGACATAATACGAACAGCCGCACCTTAGCTCAAGCTGGACGGAGGGGGGTGTTAAGAAATGGAATAGAGTGGGAAAGTGTTTTATTAAAAGAATATATATTTTGAAATATTATTTATTAATACTGAAAAAAACGTAACAAAGTCTCGAGCAAGTCTCTCAACATCAGGCGAGTATGCTGGAATTTTCATCTTTAAACATGCTCAGAGACTCGCATTGTTCAGACGGCTCCTTGATTTACTTTTAATATAGAATGTTCGAAAATATTTGCCTGCAGAAATACGTCGAGCCAAAAACCGGGAGAAGTCCAAACGCCAATACTGTATTCTCAAATTTATATACGTGTCTGATAACCGACTCTACGCATCGAACACAATTTGGTCTTCCATTTTCAACTCATCCATCGCCGCCCAATTGTGTAGAATTGGAAGGGCAGCCTTTTGTCTCTCCAAATCCTCAATTTCAGTCTTGCACCTCCACATGTCCTTAATTTTTAAGTCCTCTAACTCCATTTCAAATTGTTTCATGTGGGCTAAAAGTTAAAGAGCCACAAGTTGCCGACCCGTGTACTAGTACAATAGTATGAGAAACAGTATGAAAATTTGCTTGTTAATGAAAATATTTCATTTGGTCTTTTATTTATAAAAAAAAAAAAAAAAAAGTCTGTTTTGTTTGTCTTGAATGTGTGACCCTGCGTTTCCTATTTCTCCGTCTTGTTTCTCTTTACTTACGGTTACTGCAATTTGATAAATCAGCTTCAAGTGTCGATTGAGCAACAGTGTGTGTTCACGGTTATTTGATCTAAATATATTTTTACTTTTTTATTTAATTCATTTGAAGTTGTGAGCTTCGCTTTTTAATAGTAAAATATGTTGGGGAAAGAGAAAGCAACAGCAGGATAAATTAAATTTAACTACTATATGCAAATTCATTTCATAGCGGCATATTTAGTTTACGATAAACAAACTAAACATAGTAATGTAAAATAAATACATAAAAATACAGCATAATATAAAGAAAGGATTTACGTGTCATAGTGATAATCAGAGAAAGTCTGTCCAGCATCTCAGTGTTGCCGTCAAAGGTAAACAATATCAAATATCAGTAAACTTCTTATTCAGCTCCATCTCAATAAGAAGTCTACTGAATTCACGATAATTTCCTATTTAGTTTTTAAAATAACCCCACCATACATCGTGACCAGTGTACTATTGATAAAATATCGTGAAAAACAAAAACTGAGTGGAGTACTGAATACTAAACTCGGGGTGCAGTAATGTATACAAATAACACTATAGGAAAGCGATGAGTACAGAATCAGATATCCTTATTTATGTTATTTATGTCTTATTTTAATTTCCGAATAAATTAAATTCAGAATAATAAAATAAATTTTAATCTACAGTTAGTCTGAAATTATTAATCACAATTCCCCCCCCCCCTATAATTTTACTGGAATTTTCAGCAAGTTTATGGGGAAAACAAGCACACACCGACAGACTGTTCTGGGCTATATCAACACACGAGTCGGTGGATGGGTAATAGGAACCCTGCCGTAATACACGTGGTTATTATACAGCAGCAAGCATAACATGGAGACAAAAACTTCCCTATGTGCTGTGACGCTTGCGTAAAGTTTAAGGGGTCAAGCTGAACAAGCGTATCGTTTTTCCCCTAATGATTTCGCACTGCCGAAACCCCTCAACTAGGGTCCATACATCTGGTATCCAGATTGTAGCGAGTAAGAAGGCATGCTGCAGCTCAGCTAACCGAAAACAAGGAAACAATAGTATACGCAAATGGATGTGCGCACTACAGCATTTGACTATTTTTATGAATTAAATCTTAAACTTTTGAAAGCGTTTTGTCTTCAAAATAATTGCAAATAAACGTCCCTGACCTGTATTGGCGATTGAACGTAAATCAGTATACCGATTTGCTTTATGCCAGTTACAGTTATGGCTTCATTACAAACACGACTCTTTTTGGTGCACTTTTAAGCGGAGATAGGGGACCCCCCCCCGGTGCCGTTAGACGCGAATACACTTTGCACTTTTCTTTTTATTTCTTATGTTTTATTCTCCAGCTGCGGCGAATTCAAAATAACACGCTGTCATTTTTTAATGACTATCGTATTACGTGGTGGCATTAAACTTTTCAGGAGGATTCATTACTACATGACAAACATATTAGGTTACTGCTGGAGGTGGGAAAGCAAGCGAGGGCTGTACCATTCACAATTACAATCCACTTCTTGTAATGCAGTCTGTAATACACTAAAACAGTGCACAGGTGACTCAAAATGCTTATCACACGGATAGATATCTTTCATGGTATTTCATTTTTATTAGAAATGGATTGATTGTCAAAGTAATCAATTCCTAACGGACAGTTTTACTAGCGGCCCTCGACATATAAACAATCACTTACCAAATAAAAATGACTAACAAGTTAAATAAATGCATTGCGTTACATTTCAGGTCCTCAACTACCAAATAGCGGTAGATGAGGACATTTCTGTACTATACCGTAATTAAGTGTTTACCAAAACCTTACCTCATGATGAGTAGCTTCCTCCCGAAGGTAACTATCCAGTTAACTTTTGAATTTCCCCAAACTGTCAGCCTCTACCACCCATGCAGGTAACTTATAACTCGTTGGCTAAATAAACTTCCTGCAATCCAGTCTAAACATCTTTCCCCGAAACTTGAATTTATGAACCCAAGTTCAAGAATCATTTATACCGTGAAAATTTCGTCCTCATTCATATTACTATTGCCTCTCAAAGCCTTAAACACCTCAATCAAGCCCCTAAGGTGCCTAGTTTCCAAGCTGTGTAACCCACATATTCGAATTCTTTCTTCATAAGGACTCCTTTTGCCGATCTCTCCAGGAGAGTTACCCCTCCTTGGACTGTTTCAAGAAGCTCGATGTCTTTTTTATGTGCGGTATCCACATTTGAACACAGTATTCCAAGTGTGGTCTGACAATAGCCTTATATAATGGGATTATGTTGTCCTTATCTCTACTAGCAAATGTTCGGTAAATCATCGATAAGGCACCATGGGCCCTCCTTGCAACCTGTCTATAATGCTCGGAGAACATGTCTGACAGTATCGTAACTTCAAGTCCCTTTCTTCCACTACTGACTTTAGTTCATCTCTATCAAGTGTATAAGTTTTTTTGGGGTTATTGTTCCCCAGGTGTAAGCCCTTGCACTTCGCTGGATTAAAGCATAGCTACCATTTTTCTCACCATCCCTGAAGTCTATCTAGGTCACTCTGAAGAAGCTTTGCTTGGCGGTAATCATTAACTACTCTACCAATCTTTACATTATCTGAAAATTTAGACATCACACCCTATTCTCTTCATCGATATCATTCAGGATAATAGGGAAGATCTTCATCTTCCCTGTAATCCTGGCCTGCTTTAGATTATACCATAACCTTGCATGAGATACTGCATCAAAAACCTTACTAAATGTAGATAGGTCTCATCGAAGTTATTTCTCACATCGTAGTAATTTGCCCTATTTGCAATGGCAAGATCTTCTCCTCACGAAACCATGCTGATATGCACTTAGGATACTATTCTGGTCAAGATGGTCCTGTATTCCATCTTTAACCAACTACAGAAGTCAGATTCACTTATCTATAACTGCCCATCATTTATTTATCACCTCCCTTACGAATTAATTAGATGTTGGCACTTCGCCAGTTGGATTATAGTCGAATGCACTCTATTACCAACTTTTTCAGCATAACCGAGTGAAAACATCCCATTCTCCAGCCTTTACACTCTCTCAGTCTCAAATGCTTTCTGTTAGGCATTTCTTTGATATTATTATACCACTTATTTTACAGCGATTCAACTCGACTTGATTAGCCCCCCCCCGTGATTGTAGGTCTCTTCACCAGTACGTTTTCACATACAGTGGTTTTTATTACATATTTATCTTATAAAATACGTAAGGGAAGAATTTATAAATGTACTAATTAAGTTTGTTACTCACAAAAAGATCATCTCTGATTCTTTCTCCCCCAACACCTTCCGTTTTAACTCGCTAAGAATTTCATACAATAATCAATCATGTGGAATTGTAATCACATTTCTTGTTAGTACAGAATTAATTCAGTTTTAAACTTCTGAACCACACTTATGTTCGAATAAGCCATTTTGACACCTTCAGATTAGTTATGCTCTGTAACTTCAGCTTCTAGAGAAAGCCAAAATTACACCCCATGCAAGGAAATACTGGAGTTCCGGTCGCGTCATATATCAAGAAGTACTAATTTCTAAAAGACGCCACGAGGCACGAAGTAGAGTTAGCTTATCACTTCATTAATTTCTAGTTCATGCAGCGTTAATTTAGAAGGCAGCACGAAGAGGAGTAAGATGCCATTACAACGTAAACACACAGTTGTCCGTCACTCAGAAAGGTGTGTAAAGAACGCATTAGCAAGACTCTCTTTTGTCTCCTAGCGACGTTACCAGGTCAAGTAGCTGTTAGCACTCTCTGACACGGTGAAACTTATGAAATCGAAATACTGTACTAACTTTAGCCAGGACTTTAGCTTGGGATGCGGAAAAAAGAATGTTTTAATTGTACGTGAGGGGGAACCATCAGTCAGTATAAAACTAAGTAAACAAAGTGTTTATTGAAAAACATACAACTTTATCGCCACCACACAGATCGCGAACTAAATAATGCAATTATATCCCCACCTACCTTTCATTTTCAGTACCCAAGACCAGTAATAGGAGGCCGCGAGGGAGGGGACATTTAGCCTGGACTTTATGCTTTTTCTTATACCTTGTTTTGTTAGGCATGTCTCATATATATATCGAACTGAGTTTAAATTAGAAACATCCCTTGTGTAGCAATGGACTAATTTGCGACACTGGTGAAAGTTAAATGTCAGGAATGTTAAATCTCAATATAAGATTGTAGTAAGCACAATTGGCGTTCAGTTTTTGAGCATCTATGAGGAAGGATGCGCCGGCGTCAAGGTTTTTCCAACTTTGAATGTGGAATGATTGTAGGAGCAAGACGTGCAGGCGCCAGTATCTCAACAACACCCAACGTAGCGGCGCCAAGAGTCTACCGTGACTGGCTCAACAGCAGTAGTTCAACCACCTAAAAGCCACACGTGAGACAGCCAAGTATGGTCGACGTGTGTGGTAAGCGTTGCGTGTCTCGTCTCGTAACATAACGCAGAAGCCCAGCTAATCACCCAATACAACGCAGGAATTGCAAGGCCATATCCACATGGACTCAACTCCTAGAAAAGTGTGTTTCTTGGACTGAAGACTATTCACGCTTAATGTCACTTTTGCCTAACACTGTAGTTGTCCTCTTAGCCTCATACCATTGCCAGACAAGTCGAGCCTAGTGACATGAATTACTGCCCCTGCACTGAAGAGACGGAACTGCACTATCTAAACATAACTCGACAACCATACAACACATAATGACTCCAAACTTGTACAATTTACTTTTAAAAGTACACTATTTTCAATAAAACTTATAAAACAAAATCTGTACACATAAAATTTTCTCATCTTTACATTATTTACACTGTATACATTCACGTTACACTGAAAGTACTATATCTTCTTGCAAATACAACATTAATAAAGTCAATAAATTTCAAAATAATTTTTCTTGCTGCTTAAACAGCTCCCTACCTCTCAATATACCTTTCTATTTCAAATCTTAAATTGGCATACCTCTCACATTCCCAAAGAATATGCGACAAGTCTTCAACTTCACCATATATACTATGGGAATAAAGACACTTATACAGAATATATAGGGCTTTCCCTTAATATATACTCTTACAATCTTTTTTATTTTAGAAAATAACTTATTTTGTCTTTCATATACTGTATTTTGCATGAGGTAAGTAAGGTCAACGTTTCATAAATAACTATTCATCAATAACAACTTTTCATCTAGGTACTTGAGCCAGTGGGAATAAGATACTGGACTCCCAAAAATTCGAACTGTGGGGTATCCTCAGAACTTAAGGCTCCTATCAATAAAACCAGTGAACGTTCCCTTCAAAAAATCAATAATAAGATTCTTCGATAATACCATAGCCTATACAAGTTAAAGTCCAAAGCACGGTCCATGTAGACTACGCGCTGGACGTTAGCTCATATAGCATATGGCAGTCGACAGCCATGCTCAGTGCAAAACACAAAAAAAAAAAAAAAAAAAAAAAAAAAAAAAAAAATGTGCCTTGCATGGGCACGTCAGAACCAACGCTAGATCACCGACATGTGGAAATCTATCACCTGGTCTCATGGATCCCTTTTCCAACTCTACCACGAGGACATCCGTATCCACTTTTGGAGAAAGTAACACGAGGCCACGGCACCTTCATGCGCTGTTAATTGTCTGACGGCACCAAGGGTCCCCTCCCCCTTCTCCGCGAGTGTTAATTGTTTGACGGCATCAGGGGCCTTGATGCGCTGTTGGTGTTCAACAGGCTGTGTTTTCGTGGAGGTCCTATATCCTCTTATCACGGCTCGATGGGAACGCCTACCTTTCTATCGTCGCCAATGAAGTAGACGCCTTCAGGATGACAGTGTGTCCCGGTGTTTATGAACACGATAACGTGCCAAATCACAAACCCTAGCAGGTTTGATAATTGGTTTCAGGTTTGATAATTGGTTTGATAATTGCCGCCCAAATCACACGATCTTAACCCAGTTCGGCATGTCTGGGAACTAAGGGAAAAGGACATTCGATGCTACAGCTATACATCTGACAATGTTCGGGCATTACTGAACACATGGAGCAACACTACCACATGACACCCTGTAACACCTTGTGGAGTCAATGCCAAGACATTTAGACTTAGTTGGCTTTTCATCAAAAGCACCTACCTAATACCTCGTTTTGCCCGTAATACAGCCTACACGACTGTATTAAGGACAAAACGAGGTATTAGGTAGGTGCTTTTGATGAAACCCAACTAAGGGTAAATGTTAGTGCGTAGATAGTTTCGTGCAAGCGTGCAGCTGTTGACATGAAAGAGCTTGTTCTGGGCTATCAACCTGTAGTGGTTCATTTTTTGTTAAAGGGGAATCAATTTGTTAATGGAATTGTAATTTGGTGTCAAAAATGATTCCTTCCAAGGGCTGTATGACTGTCTACATTCCTAATAGCACATCTCCCTATACATTAAAAAAGTTTTCCTCCTAGTGATATTTATTTGAGCCAATAGAAGAAGAGGGGAGGAAATCACGTCACTTATTCGAGCCAATGGGAGAAGAGGGCGGGGATATTACGTCACTACAAATCGCAGGTAAATAATTGCATTGTTGTCTTCCATTGAAAGACAACTTCTCCATAACGTTCACCTACCTCGTGCACGTGCTTCACTGTCTAATACAAGACCACGCCAGCATCATTTGATGCTTATGAAAGGACCTGATATAGTTTGTATATTTGGAAACAGTTTAGTATTTTGTAAACAACCCCAGGGGCTCACATCTGGTGAATATGGGCTTGGCACACCCAGGGTTCTGAGCTGGATATCATCATTCTTCTCTTTTTTGGTGATTCTCTCCTACTCTCTCTCTCTCTCTCATGGCTAATAATAATAATATTTTAAATATTTGTATAGTTCATAAATATTGTGGTCCTGCTCTTTCGGTTGTTGTTGTTATTTAGTTTTTAGGAGCATTAGCTACTAAGGCCATATTGCTCCAGGGATATGCGGTGGTCATTCCCTGACCTTTCCGCATCCTCCGTATTTGGTGGTCACGGGCTCGAACCCCGGTCTAATCAAGAAGCGTGCACTGCTGCTCCTGCCCACGGAGGCGCCCCTGCTCTTTCGGATGCAACAATGTTCCTTATGCATTATGGAACCCGAAGCAAAAGGCCTTTTCCGAAGTGATCTACAGTATATAAACGTAGGTAAATAATTACATAGTGATATTTATTCCAGCTTGAGAATGCCGCGTGGTGGAGTAGTCAATAGGAGAAGAGGTATGCAGGAAATGTGGTACAAGTGGGCTCGGAAATTCCGTAACTACAAGTGCACAAGTAAATAATTACATAGGTAATTATAGATATCGATCAGTGCGTTTCGCCATGTGTCTTGTACGTAGAAAAGCGTGCGCGGGGGCTGGTCAACCAACAGTCTTTCTCCAGTCATTCATTAAAATAGTTTAAGACGTTAGGGCATTGCTTCAAGGAGACCATAATTTGAGCTAATTTTGCAGACTTGATCTGTAGGCAGAACTGTGATAGGTAGTTATTCAGATCTTGAAGCCTCTGATTCAGTACTGGTGATATGTCATACCCTTCGTCATTTACTGAGGTTTATGGTAGTAAAATTTCTGAAGTAATCAGCATAAGTTATGATGTCAGGACGGCTTGTTAACGGAACTGTATTAAAAACAAACGGAAATACTGTCTGAGAATAAGGAATCAATCTGTAGAATGTCATCTCAAGTGAAGGAAAGTACATAGAACAATATCTGTAGATTTCTAAGTTCTGATATTGAAATCTAATCCTAAGTTAAGTATTCCAACTCATGTTTACAGTGCCAATTTCTCCCCTGATGGCGGAAATTTGAACTAATCTTTTTTTTTTTTTTTTTCTACAAATCGCTTCCCCATACCCTAAATTATGACATACCCACCGATTTTCACAGCGCTATTGTAAGAACAAAATTCTTACACTTATCCCAGCGAAGGTTATGTTATAAATATTATAACATAACAAGAAAAAAATGTATATATTAAATAATATTATGTACATAGGATGATTTCAGTTTAGATTGCGATCGCTCTGTACCATACAGTCAAGTAGGGGAGGATTAACGTAACAACGGGGGGTAGCAGGACGGTACACAAGACAATGGGAGCACTGGAACACTAGTACAAAGGGAGCACCGCAAGGCCAGTTCATGGTCGCATAAACAGAAAGTGAGCAGCTCTTTGGAAGGAAAGAACAAGGGAACCGACTCCCCCTTGTGGAGAGGAAGATTTTAAGAACTAAGAGGGTGAAGGAGACCCTGGATGTGGCATACACCTGTGGTAATGGCTAGCCGCTACATGAAACAGACCGACTCCTTGAGCACTTATTAATTTCAAGGAGCGGTAGAGAAAAAACAGAGTGGACTAATAGCGGTAAGTGAATCGGGAATGATCACAAGGAAATATCTAGAAATTTCTAGACGCCCAGTAGTTCATCGAAGTTGATGGAAATTTTGTAAACAGGAAGTTACCCCAGGAGAGGGAAGGGCCAAGAAAAACGGAAGAAGTGGGAGAAAGCGAATGAGAATAATGAGATGATGAAGAACGAACGACGATTGGATAAAAATTAGAATGATCGGCTGAAACAAAAAGGAGATGCAAGACAGGAAAAGGGGTTACGAAGAGGTTTTTTTGTAGGAGAGTTGTGAGTTTTGGCAGTGTGGAAGTTTTGAGAGTTCCCGTGGAGATGCCTGAGTGATGTGCGGCTGGAAAGAAATCCCGAGAAGTGCCGGGAGAATCGCCAGAAAGTAGCGGACAGAGTAATGAGTTGTGGGAGTTGCTGTTTAAGAGTTGTTGGAATAGGAAGGAGATAACCGTTGAAAGATGGAAACACCTATGCTGGAGCTGAGAAAAAAAGATCGAAAAGCCTCACCATAGAACGATAAGGAAGAGCTACATAGCCAGGCTTCCTGATAAAGCAGTAAGAAGAGTCCTGATAATTCTATTATGCTTCCCAGTTTCATCGAACTGATCAGACGCCCAAAAAGCAGGCCGGAGCAACTTATTTAATAGCCGTATGGAAAGAAGAGCGAGTTCCTGAACGTAGGAGAATCCCTGTAGATGAACAGCAGTACTTTGCCGATGAAAAATTCCAGTTGGAGCCTGATGATGCCCTATGCTGTTGATGATGAGTCGCCCCTGAACTGAGAAAAGGTAGTGTAAAGAGTGATTCCCTAAGTTATTATGTAAGTACGAGATAATAATTTTAAGCTAGATTTGAAGAGAAGGACTTTAGAAAAATGTTTATTTAGTTGATAGTAGATTTGGTATTGATTAGTATAAAAGGAAGAAAAGGGTTCATAGATGTATGTACTTCATCTCAAGGATAAGTTAAAGCAAGGAAGATTTAGATACATGTACTCGAGTCTGGTATGTTCTAAGTTAAGATGTAAAGGTGTTCTATGTACTTGAAACGTTACAAGATATTAAGATTGAATTATTTTGGAAGGGAT
Source organism: Mastigoproctus giganteus (assembly GCF_048544385.1). Taxonomy (NCBI): domain Eukaryota; kingdom Metazoa; phylum Arthropoda; class Arachnida; order Uropygi; family Thelyphonidae; genus Mastigoproctus; species Mastigoproctus giganteus. The sequence goes on along the minus strand of NC_143584.1, from coordinate 110,273,752 downwards.
AAATTAATGAAAGATTATAGCGGGGATTTATAAATCTAGGACAATATCCATAGAGGTGTTAAGCCCACTGAGGTAATTCCAGTTGGGAAGTTTAACTGTTAGAAAGTAAAAATAATGTTATGAGATGTAACCTAAACCAGAAGGAGAAAAAGCAGAAAGACACGAAGAGACATAATATATCAGTTGCTATTAATTTTACATCTTAACACACATATAATGCCAGTTATTAACATTATACCAATTGATGTTGTATGATACAATTCTTTAATGTATATACTGTGAAATAAACAAACTTGTATATGTTTATTATGTGTAGTATTGAGTCATTCTGAATACTCAGCCAGTCCAGAGGAGACATACACGAACTATTATTCCCCCAGAATCTGTGATCTTCTGTGCAGTATACAAGTCAGGTGTTAACGTGGAGGGGAGGTAAATTAAGGGGGAAATTTAATTGAGAAATACAAAGTTAAAAGAGGTGGGTCTAGAAGGTAACGGGATTTATTATTAAAGAAATAAAAAAGATAATAAAAAAAAAAAAACAATTATCCCCCCAGAATAACTATCCCCCAATAAACCACCCACACTATCTCTAATCGTTTTGACACTAGGGTCTCCTGAATAGGGAAACTTATTTTATAACTACCCGGTATAGCTAGTGTGCGATACTCGAGGACTGATATACATGAAAATACGATGAAAACAATCGTAAACAAGGCCACATACTCGAAACGAGTGATTGAAATTGAAAATAAGTATACCGCTAGAAAAGATTAACAGTGCTGCCCATGCCGAGAACAACTAATTCATCCATGGTGCAAAGTTGCCGCCCGGGCTAGCCGGGTGGGTAGAGTGCCTGCCTGCCAACCCAAAGGTCGCGGGTTCTAATCCCGCTTTGGGCTTGGATCAGAGGAAATGCAAAAACTTTTGAAGGTGCATTATGGCCACAGAAGCCGATGCGCCAATAACTAACAGAAAAGAAAAAAAAAAGTAATAAATAGTGCAAAAAATTGCTGTAAAGGTTCCTCGCGTCATTGAGGAAATTCGAACCTGGGCCATTTCGCACGGTGTGAAAAGTTGATGGTTATGACCACTGTTCTTCCAGAGAGCGCAACCTACTGTTGATATAAAATTTCCACCATCCGGCCCTTGGATGGTGGAAATTACTGTTCCTTGAACTTACTGTTCCTTGAACTGACAAACTTTCCAAGAATACAAGTAATGGGTGGGTAGGCGCCCCAAGACGCTCAGCACCGGGCCCTCGTGGGTAGCACAGTTGGTAGAATCACTGTCCTCCCCACACCGGGTGGAAAAAGACCTGAGTCCCCTTCGATGACGTGAGGAATTTTTATGGGCCTTTTTTCACAACGTGGTTAAGTTGTTGGTCTCAGGAGAGGATACATGGTGTTTTCTTCGGGAAATTCGGATTTTTTGTCCAGCAAACAGAAAATCGGCCATAGAACACACGCAATTTACAAACAGTCTACATGGAGCAATGTGGCCTTAGTTGTTGATGCTCCTTCAAACCATACTACAGCATCAACAACAGCCCAGCACCGATTTTATTGTTCTTCGCCAAGTGGTAGCAAAGATACTACCACCTGTCAAATTAGCATCAAAAAACAACGTGCTGGAATACGATGAAAGCAATCGTAAACAAGGCCACATACTCGAAATGAGTGATTAAAATTGAAAATAAGTAAACCGCTAGAAAGCTTGTCAAAAAATGAACCGTGGCTTGCATAAAAAGGAGGGAGTTCCCATCCCCAGTCAAAAAAAGGAGCAAATCAAGTTAAAATTTCGGAATGCTTTGCTAATGTTAGGACTGAAATATGTTAGGGGCTTTAGGCTCAGGCTGCGAGAGATTTAGACAACGTACAAGTCAGTGCAAACGATCATATTAGTACGCAGCTAAACTATGAATTAGCAAAAACATGCAAAACCGGCATCGTTTAGGTTATATCTCATATTGTGAAAACCTTCACAACGAGTTGCCATGATATTGCACTACTTCGAATAAGTAACGCTTCACCAAAGGAGAAGACTGTTGTTACTTAATCTCAGCGGATAAGAAGAAGGGCCAAAAAGCACTGAAACGGTGCCGTCTGGGTGGAGGTATCCGCTGAGAATAAGTAACAACAGTCTTCTCCTTTGATGAAGCGTTACTTATTCGAAGTAGTGCAATATCGTGGCAACTCGTTGTTCACAATATGAGATATAACTTAAACGATGACGCTTTTGCTAATTCAGAGTTTAGCTGTGTACTAATATGATGCGTTTGCACTAACTTGTACGTTTGCTAATGTTATTAGGTCAATGGGCACAGTACTTTGTATGCCATAGATTTATGTCAACTGATAACTCAAGTTGCTCCTCAACTCCTTAACATAAAAGGATCGAAATTACAGATCAAATGCTCCAGATCTTACTGAACCCAATGATGCCTGCTTTTTCAAAGTCCGTCTCGCTAATTTGAAGTTTGAAACAATAGCACGGAAGCTCAAAAATATACAGCGCCAGCATGTAAGATGTTTAGTAGTAACAGTGGCATGTGATGCAAGAAAGCAAGCGTATGAGCTTATGCAGCATCAGCCAAAAAAAAAAAAAATTTTTTTTTTACACAACCATTCCCTCTAAATGTTACTTCAGTTCCTCCTTAGATTTATTTAACCTATCAACTTCCACAACGATAGATGGAAGTTCCAGCAATTAACCACTAGCTGGCTAAAGGCAAATTTCCGCACATCTATTCTACATCTGTCTTTCCTCAATTTCAATTTATGCCCCCTTAGGTTCGTAATCTGAACAAGTGGAAGAATCCCATCAGAATTCAGTGTGCTTAACCCATTCAAGGCCTTATACACCTCAATCAGATCACCACGCAGATACTTGTCTCCAGCCGCTGCAATTTGCAGAACTTAAGCCTCTCTTGGTAAGAGGATCCCTTCATTCCCCTCACCAATCTTGTTACCCTTCTCTGTACACGCTCAAGCAAATCTACCTCCTTCCTAAAATGAGGCCTCCAGACCGGTACGCAGTACTCAAGGCGTGGCCTGACTATTGCCTTATACAGAGGGATAATCACCTCCTTTTCCCTGCTAGCAAAATTCCTGTATATCATTGACAAAATCCCATGACATGCTCTGGCAGCCTGTCTGCATTGCTCAGAACACTTCATATCTGACTGCACAATTACTCCCCAGGTCTTTTTCATTTTCTACCGCCTTAAGTGTAGTACCACACAGTTGGTACGTTCCTCTGGGGTTACTTCTACCCATATGCAGTACTTTGCATTTGTCAATGTTAAACTTCAGTTGCCACTTCTCAGCCCATCTTCCCAAATTTTCTAGATCCTGTTACAGGAGCACACTGCCATTATTGTCATTAACAACCCTGCCAACCTTTGTATCATCCGCAAACTTCGACACTAAGAGCCTGATATACCTTCATTAATATCATTGATAAATATAAAAAACAACAGTGGAACAAACACCGAACCCTGTGAGACTCCACTGATAACATTAATCCACGAAGAGCAGCACCCACTGATGACCACCCTCTGTCTTCTCTCACTCAACCATCCTTTTATCCATTGTGGCAACTTACCCTTAATACCATTCTGCTCCAATTTGTACAGTAGTCTTCCATGCGCAAGTGTCAAAAGCTTTCTTGAAATCCAAGTATATGATATCAAAATTATTTTTTGCATCCAGTTCCTTTGTAACCACATCATAGTATCCAATCAAATTTGTCACACAAAATTTTCCCTTAACAAACCCATGCTGTGTCTGAATTATTACTGCAGTCTTGTCTAGATAATCCTGCAATGTATTTTTAACCAGTGACTCCATTATTTTCGCCGGAACAGACGTTAAACTAACTGGACTGTAATTACTCCTGTCACCCTTAGATCCCCCTTTGTGAATTGGGGATACATTTGCACATCTTCAGCCCCTGAGCATCTTTGGACTCAGGAGACTTCCCCTGAGTCCAAAGATGCTCTCATAATTATGGCTAAGGGTTTGCTTACTTCCTTTGCCGCCTCTTTTAATACAACTGGATAGATCCCATCGACCCCAGGTGCCTTTCTTATGTTTAACTTCAACAATTTTATCTCCACTTTGCTCTCAGTTATTACAAAATCATTAATCACCCTGCTACAATTTGATTACATTCTGGCATTTTCAATCTTTAATAACTCCTCATGTGTGAATAGATGTAAAATACTCATTCAGTTTGTTTGCTATCTGAGGAGGATTATCAACAGTCGAACCATCGATATCAAGTGGACCAATCAGATTCATCCCCTTCCTTTTAGAGTTTATATAAGTAAAGAAATCCTTGCTGTTTTTCTTAGCATCCTTGGCCTGCCTAACCTCCTTTGTGACCTGATTACAGACTAGCTTATATCTGCCATAGGCTTTTGTGTCGCCAGATAATTTATATGCATCCCATGCATTTTTCTTCTCTGCCACGAGTCTCATTAGTTCATTTGACAACCATTTAGTCCTAAACCTTGAACAATATTTCTTAATAGGTATGAAACTTTTAATAGCTTCCACGATTAATTCCTTGAATGCTTCCCACTTATAATTTGCTGTTGGTAACATCATCAGTTGATCCCACTGTACAGAATTTAAAAACTGTCTGAGACCACTGTAGTCACCTTTAAGGAAGCAAAAACCGTTTCCTTTACCCCTGATGGTAATTACATCCTTAAGTAAATCCCACATCAGTACACTGTGATCACTGCCACCTAGTGGTTCCTTTATCTGCAAATTCTTAATACACGAATGATCACTGCTGATAACCAGATCAAGAGTATTACTTTCTCTGGTTGCCTCTCGAACATGCTGCTGCAGAAAACAATCATCCAATAAATCCACAAAAGTCTTACTAGTGTGCGAGTGACCAACCCACAAAAAGCCCAGTCAGTATCTGGGAAGTTAAACTCCCCCATAATAAGACATTCTGATTTACTAGACCACTGATTTCTTTGTACAATTTTTCATTGTACTCATTCGAGTCTTTAGGCCTATAACATACTCCTACTCTTATTTGGCTTTCGCAGTGCTTATGTCACACCAAATTGACTCAACAGTGCACTGTTCATCTATATCAACTGGATGCACTTCTTTTGATTTTATGTTTTTCTTAATTAACAGCATAACCCCTCCTCCCTTGCTATCCTACCTATCCTTTCTGTACACACTGTATTCCTCAAATGTCAATTTTGCATTCTAATATCTGTGTGACACCACGTCTCTGCTATCCCAACAGTATCCGCTTTTGATGCCTTGACCAACACTTCAAATTCATCAAATTTAATTACTATACTTCTAGCATTGGTATACATGAAGCTATTCTTATTCTTAGTTACCCCTAACACATCCCATATACCCACCTGTTTCACGATGACTGCCATCAGTCCCTGCAACCCCCAGCACCCCTCGCTCCAGGCCGCTGCTTATTCTAATAGAAGTTGTGCAAGAATCACCTTCACCTCTGCCTGCGGCTACTTTTAACCTTTTAGTCTGTGAAACTCCCCAAGCTAGCAGTTTTCCGACCAACCTAACACTGTCTCGATAGCAACAGCAAATATTCTTGCACCTTTCTATTTAAGTGTATCCCATTCCTGTGGAAGCAGTCTCTCCTGTTAGCAAGCACAGACCACGCTGAAAAAAATTATACCCCTTGAGCCTTGCACATTCCCACCAGAGCCGAATTGATTGACAAGCCTCACATCATGAATTCCCTCCTATCGTGCTTGGGCAGAATTGCGGACACTTTGAAATTTAATCCTAACTCACGACTTTTTTGCAACATTGACCTGTACTTGATAAGTAAATCTGCAGATTTCCTACTCTTAATGTCACTGGTGTCAACGTGTACAATAATATCACCCTTTGTGCCCTTAAAAGATGATATATACTTCACAACGTCATCAACTTTTGCCCCTGGCAGAAATACCCTGGTCCTATTCCATCTATCCTTTTTACACAATATATTCTCCGTACGCGTATTTATTTATAATGAAGGATCCCTTTTCTGGTTTCAATAATAAATTGCAATTATACTGCAGATTATGGTATTTAGTCCGCTGTAGCCAAGTGATCAAACGCGAGGGTACATTCATATGAGGGTTTGAGTCGACCGTGATTCACGCCTGCGTGACTTCTAAATATGGTAATATTCTTATATTCTCTCTATCTTGTGAACTCTAACCCTTTGTGGCTGTCCCAGATTATTTATTTTATTTATTTAATATGTGAAGAAGGGAATGATATAGGGTTCACTAAGCAAATATTGAAATAAAAATGCTTTAAAGAAAATTCGTTTGAGCGAAAGTTTCATTTGTGAAACGTTCGCACCGCAGGCTGAAGCAGACTTTCACTAGGTGTCGCTAGTAGGTACTGTTAATTAAAGTATCTCGATATCTCAAGTTCACAAATAAACAGTTTCAAGATAATCTCTCTGCCTCCAACAGGATAATGATGTATAGGATTGAGAATATCTATATATATAGATAGCGAGACATGCGTAGGAATGAAATTCCCTTTGCTTTGGGTGGGGGGAAGCAATGGGGAAAGATGCATAGTTCTGCACCTGCTTCTCGATTCCACTAATGAAGTAGGGTACACCAAGCCACTGCACTACTTAAACGGAAGCCTAATTACGACATAATTGGACCTTACCTTCCGGTAATGACGACGAGCTCATGAATATGCTTAGCATATCTCATTCTGATGTCCGCCTTTTATCTATCCGATTGGTTGCACTTCCAGGCAAGAGTGAGTGAGTGAGGGTGAGCGAGCGCGTCTATCATGATTATACGGCCAGCAGTAATATTTATCGAAGATAAAATGCGAACTCTAATTCCTACAACCATTTCGAAATTGCGCGCAGTATGAATTAGTTACAATTCGACGAAAGAAATGTGAAACTCTTCAAAATCTGCTTAATTCGTCGAACTCCTTCTCAATTGCACTACTTTAAAAGGACTGTTTTGTTTATTTTATTACATATTGGATAGTGATCTAAGGCACCCTTTTAATACGCAGTAAACTCGTGAGGAGAGAAAACGAAGTTTGAAATACGGAATCGTTACTACACTGGTGTGCAAAATTTAAGGACCAGTCAGGTTTCCCCCCGTAGCTTCTCATAGGAGTGGCCTGGATATGGGAAAAGCATACCAAAGGAACCTCGTGAGGTACAGAAATAATGAAGGAAACAACAACGGAAACAAAACGGTACAGAGGGACTTGATTCAAAAATGGCAACAGCACTGGCTGCCATGATACAGATACATCACTGCCAAAGATGGAACAAAGGGAAGAGGTGGTCCTCAGTATGGTCACCCCTAATGTCGATGCAGGCTTTGCACCGCCTGTCCATACTTAGAACAATCTTATTGATAAGTTCTTGCGGTAACATCGTCCATTCCTCTGTCAGCGCCATCTTCAGCTGGTGAACATTTTCTGGTGGGTGTGGACGTACCGCACTATCGGGAGCATGTGGCCGTGCCCAAGTGCTTCAGATGCTGCAAGCATGGTCACACCTCTTCCTGCACGCAACCTACATCTACCTGTGGCCACTGTGCAGAGAGGGGTCACAACCTACACAGCTGCCGCAACAAGGAAAAGATACCGCAATGTGCCAATTGCAAGGCACTCAAAATCGACCATGCACAGGGATCCTAAGTGCCCGACTTACTTGAAAATAAAGAGCCTACACCAAAGCAGAACAGATTATGGCGACGCGCCTTAAAGAGTATAATACTACAAAGCTAAAGATCCTACAGCACAATGCGCAAAGAACCAAGGCAGTTTCAGAACAGTTAAGAATCTAAGCCGATGAAGAGAATGTTGACCTCCTAATACTGCAATAACCATACACCCATACTAAGAGAGTAAGGGGATACCCACTCAGTTATAAGGTGATTTATGACGAGGAACACACTCCATGGGCTGCAGTGGTGGTCCGTAATTCCAACGTCACGGCTACTAAAATCTCGCAATACGGCACACCGTGGGCTGCTTGCGCCAATCTAATCACAGCCTTGGGAACCTTCTATGTCATATCGCTTTGTCACCCACTATCTGCAGACACTCCTGGACGAACTCCCCAACCAACGTATCATCATAGGAGAGGATGTAAATTGCCGGTTTCCAGCCTGGCACAGTCTCACACCTGATCGCCGGGGGAACACGTAATGGCCAGACACTCGAGGAGTACCTCGCAAATTCGCCACTACTTGTGATGAACAAACCTCACCAGCTATCAACTTTCTGTAATACTCTGTGGGAGACGACGATAGATATCACACTAGCAACAACTGACATCGCTGCCTCCATTGTGGACTGGGAGGTCCAAGATTCCTGGACCATGTCCGACCACAGAGTAATTACAGACCAGATCAACCGCACACTCACCAGATCTCCGGTCAGCAAATAGGTTTGCAATTACCAAAATGAAGTGGGATGACTTCGAAAAAATGGCTTACCAACGCCACTAATCAATGCATGCAGCAGAACCATCACCAATGGGGAAACAAATGATCACCAGCGCAGAGTAACCAAGATCATCACCACTGCTTCTGAAGCGGCAATTAAAAGATGGAAGCCGGCGCCTGGAGCTGTCCCGTTGTGGACACCGGAAATACAAAACCTGCGGAGAGAAGTCCAGAAAAGGCGAAAGTAGTTCCAAAGATCCCGAAGGAGTTGGCCCAATACTGAAGTAGAGGCCTTAAGGTACCGATATAGAGAAGCGAGAAACCACTACACAATCTCATAAAGAAAAAAAAAAGCAGCTAAAGGCCTGGGAGCACCTAGTTGAGTTAGTAATACTGGGAATGCGGAACCTTGGTGGGGGGGGGTTAGTTCATAAAGTCACTACAAATAAACTCCCCAGAGGTGAAGTCACCATATTCACACTCACAATGCAGGGCACATTGGCCACTACATAGGACGAATATTAATAATATACTGGACGCAATTTTTCACAAACCACCTACTACCACTACTTTGCTACAGCAACAAATATGCCATGATAAAGAAACATATTTCACGGATCAAACTGAACCATCATTTACAGAAGAAGAATTACATATAGCAGCCAAACAGATCAGGAATAAAAAATACACAGGAAAAGATCGTAGAGGTTGCTCCACAGCTCCTACTAACACTCGTTAATAAATGTATCCAAACAGGAACCTTCGCAGACGACTGGAAGATAAGAGTAAAGTGTGTTTGGTGTCAAGCGGCACCAGGGGTTTCCCCCATCTCTGCGTTGCTTGAATTGCGATGGGTGTGCCAGTTTGCTGGAAATGCCAGAGATTTAAAAGTGTATGGATATTGTACATGTGTACTGTTGTGTACCGTTGTTCATCTAGTCATTTAGCCGCTGGACCCTTGCTGAGGCCAAACGTTTCCCCACTTTCGCCCCGTGGAGGCAGATCAGGTACACCAGTATTATAATTATTTACTCTGGCACCTAATTTCCAGAGATTTCAACGGCTATGATCTTAAAAAAAAAAAAAAAAAAAAAAATCATTTAATTAGTTTTATTTCAATTGTAAAGGGTGATGTCGTTTTAATAGGAAAGGCCTAGAATGTGGGCGAAAGTTAATTTGAACGTATTTAAATTTAGTGTGTGGGGCATTCGCTTGCATTAAGATAGAGGGGGGGGGAGAAGGCTGAAGACTGGAGGAAAAGGACAGAAATATGGGGACAATTGAGAAGGCACCACCAAGGAAGTCATTCATTCATTTTTTTTTTTTTTTTTTCATTCATTCATTTTTTTTTTCATTCATTTATTAATTACACACAATATAGTCTCAACATTATGTACATAAAAGTATATACATGATTTATATACAAGATATATTAACATATAATTATATGCTCTGACAAACATTAAACTCTCGTGTGTGTGTGTGTGTGTGTGTGTGTGTGTGTGGTGCAAGTGTGTTCTTATTCAGGGTAGCTCCCAGGCATAAGCCCAAATCTACCTTGAGAACTTGGGAATATATAGTCTTTACAAAGCAGCCCTTAAAAAGTATGTTAAATTACCTGAGTCTGATTTTACTGTAGCGCTATTCGCACTTGAAATCCCGCACCCACTGGAGTAGTGCAATACCAGTGAGTGCCAGCAATCCCGCGCCCCGGGTTGCCCATACCAGGGAGCCAGCAGGGGAAAAAAAAAAAAAAAAATATATATATATATATATATATATATATAATAAAACAACAATAATATTCAATAGTCTGGATGGCACAACTATAAACTTCAAAAATCACAGTTCAACTTAATATTTCCTCAGTTGCTGTTTCACATGCACTGGAACCTCCAAAACCAATAACGGTACTATCCAGCAATCTCCAACTGTACACCATGGATAATAGACCCTTTAGACCACCAGACCCGACGCAATGAATCTGATCCAGCACGGCAGAATCCAGAATGGAGTATTCTGATCGCAGCACAAAAGACAACTAACCAGAGCACCAGACCCAACACCATGAATCAGGTCCAGCACCCCAGCTGTAGAAACAAATAATGAGACTCCATGAAGATAATTAAGACACTAGGTTTGCCTCTCAAGAAAGGCTCTGAGAACAGTTCTTCTTGCAAAAACAGCAGCTGAAAACTCCTGAAATAAATTAAAACAGTCACGATTTGCAATAAGCAAATGTACTGTATCAAATGATAAGTCAGGAATATGCGCCATCAAAATCCGCCTTTGGTCTTCATACTCCCGACATAAAAAAATTACATGCATCCAAGTCTCCTGCTCGCCACATGTACAGAAAGGATCTGTCTCCAGTCATCTCTCATATAATTTGGCCCTAAGTGAGCCGTGTCCTGTTAACAAATAAGAAGTGTACATAGAAGGCATAAACCAAGATGCCACGGTCTTTGCCAATGCATAGTTCACCTGGGGAATATATTTCCTCGTCACAGCTCCAACATCACCACTTTCCCATCTGGTCTGCCATAAATCCATTAATTTGTTCCATATTTGTTGTTTTTCTTCTTTAATGTTATTCTCCAAATCTATTGTAATATCCAAAAACGTTATTGATGTACCCTTTTTCAATTTGTACAAAATCTCTCTGTAGACAATAAATAAATCTAATGGCATGGTATGAGCAATTACCTGTAGGGCGTTTGTAGACGCTGTTCTAGGTACTTTCAATAAAGTTAATAACATAGAGCGCTGAAGCGATAAAAGTTTCGATCGAATCCTAGTTTTAGTTACCACAGAAAACCAAACAACAGCCGCATATGCCACTATCTGGAGAAAAATAGTCTTATAATACAATGACAACACCCTCTTATTCAATCCCCACTCCTTACGAGAAATCCTGGCAATGGAGCCTGTAACGTGTCTTACTTTTACATTTAGGTGTGAAACATGTGGGAAAAAGGAAAGTTTGTCATCTATGATTAATCCCAAATACTTAGTTTTAGCAACATAAGGAACTCCACCTAAAAGAACTCTTGGAGGTCTGCCGTAATCAAATTGTTTCTTAAAAACCATAAAACAGGTCTTACTTGCAGAGATCTTCAATTTGTTCAAATTGGCCCACTGCATTAAATCATCTTTTTTCTTTCCAGTATAAGTCTGGAGCGCCCAAAAACTCCAATCACAAGGTCATCAGCATAAACTATCTTAGCAAACTCTGTACTCTCCTTAACAAGCCACTGATCTAAAACTGCATTCCAAAAGAGAGGTCCCAAAACCAAACCTTGAGGACAGCCTCTCGAGACACTGGCACTATATGACAGATGACGTGCACGCACAGTAATAAATCTGTCCTGAAAGTATGACCTTATAGTGTTAAATATGTAACTATTACACTCTGCAAGCACTAGAGATCGAAGGGCACTTTCCCACTATACCGAATCAAATGCTCCTTCAAAGTCTATAAAGACCACAAGAACATACTTCTCAGAAGAATCCTTAATGTACTTTAAAAGAGGAGTTATGGCGTCCTCTGTAGAGTGCCCCTTCTTAAATCCATGCTGATCAGCAGAACACAGATGCTTATCCTCTAACATCGCAGAAATTCTGGGAGCAAGTAACCTTTCATAAACCTTACCCATGTTCGCCAAGAGAGAAATTGGTCTGTATGCTCTCGGATCAGTCCTGGGCTTACCAGGCTTATGCAATATCTTTAGCAGTGCCATCTTCCACGGTCTTGGAAAAGTGCCTTCAGTGAAACATTTATTAAACAAATTTAACATAATTTGAGGAAAGTAATCATAAAACTTAATGATTACTTGATTTTCAGTTAAGTCCAAACCTGGACATTTCTTAACGTTCAATTTAGCTACTGCTGCACCCAACTCCACCAAACTGAAGAGTTCAGCTTCAGCGTCACCTGCTCCTGTAAACTCAGAGTTCATCCGGCGTATCTCCGTTTGTTCAGGTGAATCATCTTGAGGAAGATCCTGAGGAAATAGTCTTCTAACAATCGTTTCCACAGTGGAAAACCAATCCGATGTCTCATCATTATTGTTCAATACAGTGTTGTATATTTCTCCACAAAGCAACTTATTACGAGAAATTTTATACACGAGACCCCAGAGATCTCTGTTACCAACTTCATTAACCAAATTTTGCCAACAAGTTCTCTTGCTCTCAGCAATAGCCTTATGAAAGGCCTTTCTTCTCTCTTTATAGGCATTTTTAAATGATTCCACATCAACACTAGAGAGATGTCTATTTCTTTGGTATACTTTCCTAGCCTGGCATACCTGAGACCTCAGAGCAGACAAAGCAGGAGTCCACCACGGCACAGACAACTTTTTAGTCCTTTTTCTCCTCGTGGAGTGCACACAAGCCTGGAAAATATGATACTGTACATAGTTTACATATTCATAAGCTGTCATATCATTTAAACTCTCTCCAGGTATCTCACAATTATCACTATCGAAAACTGTAGTCAAATAATTTTTAAAATTGTTCCAGTTAACAGGGTCCATAGAAAATCTAGACAGATCACGCGTAGCGAAGCTCTTTTCCCTTACTTCGAAACAGAGATCAAATGAAATTGCACGGTGATCACTATTTACTAAACCAGAATTCACTTCCCAATTCAAAATAGAATCGCACATACGAAGAGATGTCACAGTTACGTCAATATTAGACTCTCCATTTACAGTTGAAAAGGTAAACGGCTTATTTGGAACAACAAGATTATGAGATAATACAAAGGGTACTAGGAAAGTTTTGCAATACAGCTTTGTTTATTTAATTTTTTCAAAGTAATTTCCTCTACATTCAATACACCTCTCCATCCTCCGAAACTAATCTTTAAACCAGTTCTGCCAAGTTTCACTAGGGAGTAAAGCACACTCGTTGTCCCAAGCCCGTAGAAGGTCCTCATCACTGGAAAACCGCCTCCCTTTTAGCTTCATTTTCACATGCGGGAACAGTGCAAAGTCGCAGGGAGAAAGGTCTGAACTGTAGGGAGGGTGCTCGAGAAGTTTCAGTCCTGTCGTGGTCAAATATTCGGTGCAGGCTTTGGCGCGGTGAGCTGGAGCATTTTCGTGATGGAGGTACCAGGTGTCCATTCTTGACTTTGGCCGCAGGTTCTTCATAGATCCAATGACTTTAGGCAGGCATTGTTCAGTATACCACTTAGCTGTGACTGTCTTCTGTGTGTATAAAACGACACGTTCCACAATTCCACTCGATTTGAAAAATACAGCTATCATTTTCTTCTTTACAGATCGGGATTTTCTGACAATTACGGGTGTGTCGTCATCATCAAAGACCCAAACTTTGTTTTGAGCCTTGGTCGGCAGATCGTAATAGTACAGCCAAGTCTCATAACCTGTCACGATGTTGTTCACATACCGAGATTGTCCCATATCAAACTTTTTTAACATCTCCCGGCACCAAGTCACACGTCGTGTCATCTGCTCTTCAGTCAGTTGATGCGGCACCCAGAGAGAACAAAGTTTCTTCACGTGCAAATGATTTTGCAGAATCGAACGAATTGCTGGTGCATTTAGGCCCAAAGTATCCTCTATCTGTTGGTAGGTCACTCGCCTGTTTTCGTCAAGCATTTTCCTCACAGCAGTAACGTTTTCCTCCGTAACTGACGTTCGTGGCCTTCCCGGCCTCTCAGAATCCTCCAGAGTGAAATTTTCCCTTTGGAATTCTCTATACCACCTGAATATCGTTGTACAATGTGGACAATCATCATCTAGTGCAAGAGTCATTTCTTCTAAGCACTGGTCTATGGTTAAACCACACACGAAATTATACCGCAAAACTGTCCTTATCTCATTTCGTGACCACGATGCCATCGCAAGCACTTTACACTCTCACTACTAATGAATATCTGAGCCCATCGACTTGCCGCGGCAGCTACTATGCACGTATGAACATGTCTCAACATGCAGCAACAAGCAGCTTCCTGTGATTCATTGTTGCGTCATATTGCAAAACTTTCCTAGTACCCTTTGTAAGAGGTCTTCAAATTGGTTCCCTCTCACATCAGTATATCCACTGTGCCAAAAATGTGATTTTGCATTAAAATCAGCAGTCATAATGAGATTATGGGATGCATATCTTAAACAAATATTTTCCAAATTATGAAGCGCTATCTGAATATTTTCCGATGGAGGACAATACAGTGACACCAGGCAGAAAGAAGAAACTTGTGAAGACACAATAATGCTTGTCATACACGCCGAGCACAAACCCGTGATTGACGTTACAACAAGGTCTTGATTAAAAATCACAATAGCGGATTTTGGAGGAACATCCACAGCTGCTACTATTCTAGTAGAAGAAGGAAAACCTATAATCTTATGGGCTACCCCTCCCACTTGTGAGGAATAAAATGGCTCCTGTATACAAACAATATCTATACAATGCTCCAAGGCAATCACCCTTATTTCATCAGCAACTGCCCGACAGCGCTGACCATTTATTTGCAAAATTTTTAAATCTCTATGTCTTTGCAAAGCTCCAGAGGTAAAATCAGAGGAGTTATTATCCATGATTGATGCGCATGTTTGCTAATTCCACTGCTCTCATGTACTCAGGACACTTAATGTCCCTTACGGAGTGATTACAATCTCTCTTTCTTCTCTTACAATTAATACATTGTGGAGGATCCTCCTTGTGAGGGCACTCTGCGAAAACATGACCCCCATTAGCACAGTGACCACAAGAAACAGTCTTGTGTGAACATGACTGTGCACCATGTCCAAAACCCAGACATCTAAAACACTTGTTCACCACCGTGAATTTCAGAAACCTATGTGAACCGAATCCAAGGAAAATTCTTTCATTATGAAACAAGCATTTATATAATCGAGGGCTGAAACCAATGACCCAATTAGTTGCATTAGTTCCAGATCCAGAATTAAATCTGAATGTTACTTCATCTTTTACTTCATCCTGAGTAAATTCATAATCTTTAAAATTTTTATAATATAAATCCTCCAGGATTTCGTCCTTTGTAAACTCATTGGGCACCCCGTATACAAGCACTGTTGGATCTGACATTTTAGGCCTCTCGATCGATATACCAACCTCCTTTAAAGCTGAAACATTCCCTATCCTAGTTGCATCTTCTGAGTTTGTGGTTTCTAATAAAACCCCTTTATTCCTCAGGAGACGAATATTTTTAATTTTCATATTCTTATAATCCTTCTTAATTGCGTCTGCCACCGCATTCCTGACGTCTTGGCTTGAAGCCAAAGCAGAATTCTCTGTTGGTCTAAGTATAACAATGTTTTTAGGGTCCGAAATACCACGAGGACTAACCGAGGACACATGCACAACCTTATCTGCAGCTGCAACACCCATTGCGCACCTCTCAGTAGCCTCTCTAACAATAGTATCACCATTTAAATTCTCACAAACCAAATTCTGCCTAACAGCATCAGCAAATAATCTATGAGGAGCTGCCCGTTTCTCCATTAGCTGATTAAAATGATTTGCTCGAATTTCTAGTTCAGCTGATTTAGCTTTTAATCGCTCATTGTCAATCAATAAAGCTGTTGTGACTGCCTCCAAATCCGCCCACAAACTATGGATGCGATTTGAGGCCAACTTTGTTACTTTGCTTGAATAAGCTGACATAACCTCACAAAGCCTTTCGGATTTTGGCTACCGCTGCATACACAGCAGAAGCCTCAAGGGACCCTCCAAGGTCCAAACCCTCGGTAAATGACGAATCCCGAACCACATCATTTTCACTAGAACTATTTTGATTATCCGTATTAGACGGGGGAAAGAAAAGTCCTCTCCCCCCACACCGCCAGGGAGAAGAAATGAAAGTGGCCAGGCAAGGTGCCTGATCCAGATCGCCAGGTGGCGGTTGGCAGCAAGGTGCTATGGCTAGTGCAGGGGGGGGGGGGGGTATTTCTGCACTGAAATTAAGCTCCGCCAGGATGTTGAGGCATGGGACAGAATCCCGTTCAGGTTTCGTTGTCGCAGTCAATATGTTTTCCTTTCTTTCCCTCAAAGCATTTCTCTTTTACTTCTTTCCTCTCTACCTTATTCTTTCCCATTTCTTTTCTTATTCTCTCTCCCGGTTCTTGTAGTGTCTTTTAAGAGTCGCTGGGTTTGGAGGATTTGGATTGATCGTTGTAGGCTTGTAGACTTGCTGAGAAGCCATGCCGTTAGCTTTACGAGGTGTCAGTCTGTGGTTCTATGGTCGTGGAAGAGTTTTTGTCTTGAAAAGAGCTCCTGCGCGAAGAGTGTGAAGGCACGGCAGTGTTCCTCATTTTGCAACACGAGCTGTTCTTGGTTCCTGAGTGTGAACTGTCTTTGTCATGAGAATGCGGCGCAGGTCCTCGTAGGTAGGGCATTCATGTATGAGGTGGTCCCACGTTTCTTCCTCTCCGCAGTGACACTGCGATGAATCTGAGAATGAAAGATAGCCAACTTAAAACTAATCTTAAAAAAAACTCGACGAAACCACCGGAAAAACCCGACTCATACCGGCCAATTGCCCTGCTGACTGTCGCAGCAAGCTATTGGAAATAATGCTTCACCGACGAAATCACACCCACTATGACAGGGCAAGATTCTCAAAACAAAACCAATACGGCTTCAAAGCTGGATCGTCTACAATAGATGCTCTGAAAACCTGGATGCAGCGAACATGACTGAAAAAAATATTTCTTGGTGATATCAATAGACTTTGCGGGGGCCTTTGACACCATTTGGCGGCTCAGTGTCCTTGCAAGACTGAGACACGCAATTGTACCGCATAACGTATACAATATCATCCGGTCATATCTATTAAATACACCTAGTCTCGCAGGTCAAATATTTAGGAGTAATCTTGGATGATAAGCTGTTATTTACAACTCCCTTGGAGCATTTGAGTAATAAGATTTACTGCCTCTATTGTGAGGATCACTAGGAAAGATTGCGGTTAGGCAAAAGAGTTTTGAACCTTTATTACAAAGCTATATTTCTCCCAATAGTGGTATAAAGTAAAGTAAAGTGCAGCCATTATCAAGCAGGGTGGTAGCCTCCTCAACGGTGCATCTATTTGGCATGTTCGAACCTTCAATTCTAAATTGAAATTTAGAATTGGAGGTTTGCAAATCAGTGTCTACAAATGCTCTGCAAGTTATTGCAGGAACTCTTCCATTGGATGTGGCAGTCTTATACAGAGCATTTTGCTATTTTTTGCGTAAAGGGAGACAGATATCGGTTATGGATTTTACTAACGACTTGACAGTAGGAATTAATCAGGAAAAATATATATATTATGCTGAAATTAATGGAAATTTGGCAAACTCGTTGGGATAGTAGCTTTACTGGCAAAACGATATTATCCCTAATGTAGGCTTTAATTGTAATAATAAACTGAATAGATGGTTTTATCCCACAGAGTAGTAATATACAGAGTGGACGCTGCTCAATTACTCCCAGCGCCACGAGTATCTAACCCTTGAACTAACGAGGCGATTAAAATCCACAGAGTACTAACGCGCATGCCCATTGATAAAAAAAAAAAAGCTGTATCTGTACTGTACTTGAAAAGATTAGTCTTCGTTGAGCGCACAGCAAGTTCATTTTTCATATTGTTTTTTTTTTTATTGTGTAATTTGACATCATGAACAGGAAGAAGTGTTATTTATGTAAGAAATCTGGTGTGTGATTGCATCGTTTTCCGAAAGAACATTTAAGGTAATTTATCATAATTGATAGAACCAGGAAATAACCTGTTATATGTATTAAAACCATATATATATATATATATATATATATATATATATATATATATATATATATATATAATTCTAATTAAATCCAAATGAATCGAATATTAGACAGCAAAAATAAGTGCAAAATACAGTGAAAATAAAAATTAAAGATAGTAGAGCAGATATAATAAAGATAGTATGCCAGTAGCGTGGTTTGCCACGTACTGGCATACTATCTTTATTATATCTGCAATATATATATTACAGGGCAGTTCATGTGATGATATTATTATTTCAAATTACAGAAGACTACATGTAATTCAGATATCTTTCATATGTAAGTATGTAATGAGAAACTTCATAAATTAAAGGAATTTGAATTATACAGTGTCTTTGTCTTTTTTTGTGTGTTGTAATGCCAATTGAAATAAACAGTTGAGATTAGTCAAAGTGATCAGATGTAGATTTATGGAGTTAAGGTCAAATAGACAGTTTGGGGAAATTCCAAGGTCACCTACAGGAGGAGAGAAACAAACAGCATGTCGGGAGTGCAGTAGCACACGCTCTTTGAGTAGACCGGGGTTCAAGCCCCTGACTGCTGAATACGGTCGATCTGCCAACCCGCACTGGACCAGCGTGGCAGATTATGGTCCATTTCCCTCAGCATGAATTGTTCAGGCGGCTTCCATCCTGCAGTGGGTTAATAATGGCTGTACTTTACCTTTTTTTTAAACTAATAATTTAAAATATAATGGCCAGACATTGGCTAAAATGCAGCCCAGAAGGAGATTATATGACACACATATGTGCCAGTTACAATAAACATTAATAAATAAAGAATTTTATATACACACTACTGGGTTCAGGTGGATGATAATAAAAGGTTTCAGCACAGTGAGACAGGTGCACTGGTCTTACTGTAACGATACCTGCTATTATTATTCGCCTGAACTCAGTAGTGTGTATATAAAATTCTTTATTTATTAAAGTTTATTGTAACTGGCACACATGAGTGTCATTATTAATCTCCTAGGCTGCATTTTAGTCAATGGCTGGCCATTATGCTATTAAAACCATTCAAAATATTTAAAAATAGTTATTTAATTATAATATATATTACAATTTAATGATATTTAATATATTTAAATTTATATGTGAAAAAAAATAAATACACTAACATATGTATACTTTAGAAATAAATTCGGCACGACAACCAAGTCAGTAGAGTTTACAATAAATCGTCAATACAAATATTTATCATATTTAGTAGTCACGGGCTCGAACCCCGGTCCACTCAAGGAACGCGTGCTATGACTGTCGCTCCTGACCACTCGGCTACGACAAGCCTAATTACGTTAATATTTCCTTATTCTTCCGTCTTTTATAATTTTTTTGTTTTCTATTGGAACAATAATTAATTATGAATATGTTATACTAATAATCGATGATTCGATATAATTGTCCATTGCAATAACAAACTGTAGAAAATTCTCTACGAATTCTTCGCAATGCCCCGTCCTGTTTCTAGGGGTTCAATGCTGGCACCGCCACTTTCTATGCGTTTTAACATGTAAAAAAACATTAACATTATCTATCGCCTATGAGAGTGTCCACTCTGTATCTTACTACGCTGTGGTTTTATCCATGTATGGAGGTCTCATACTTGATTACAGGGCATGGCTCCCTAAGAAGCAAGTTATTTCAACTGAAATTAGAGAAGCAACCATTTTGTATATGTGGTAGCCTTGAAACTTGGGATCACAATTTATATGATTGTCCGTTATATGAAGAATTTAGAGGTATATTAAGAAATTTACAGCCGGTTTTTAACAAGGGGATTTGAGGCTGTATGGCTGTCTTCTGTAGAACATTATTTGGCTTTCAAGAATATTGCAAGCAGGTGTTTAGAAAAAGAAGGTTAATTCCAGTTGTTACTGATACCAGCTAATCTAACTGTACACTTTTTTTCTTTTAATTTTATTTATTTAGTTTATTATTATTATTTTTTTTTATTTATTATATATATATATTTTTTTGCGGGAACCTAGCGTTGGAGCGGAATTTCCGCATCAATCCTTTTTAGTTGCCGTTGATGGATGCGGTAACCCCCCCCCCCGTTTTTTTTTTCGCTGGCTTCCAGGTGTGGGCAGCCTGGAAGCGGGACTGCTGGCACCCACCAGTATTGCACTATCTCTGGTGGGCGCGGGAATATATTGCAAAGTGCACTGACAGATTAGTAGACAATGCACTCTAAAATGCATATTACACTGTAGTACTATGTGGATACAGAATTAATAGGTGGAGGTAGACGTGTGTCTGGGTGCCATGCTATACAAGGATATATATAATAATAATAATAAAAAAGAAGGTCATATCTCTCCAGAATTGAAGTCAATGCGCCCTACAGAAGGCTGACCAGATCAGTCTGCATAGCCTGCCCCAGGGTTCAGTTCTGGGGACACTCCTGTGGAACTTTATCCTGGATGTGTTCCTAGCCCTAGGTTCAGGCGAGGCCCGCTCCCAGGCCTTTGCTGATGACTTAATTATTACAGTTTCCGCCAACTCTAGAGCCCACCTTGAAAATATAGCAAACCTAGCCCTGAAAACCTTACAGGAGTGGGCAGAAACCCACTTCCTCCAAATCTCTACCACAAATACCTGTTCGGTGCTGCTGAATGGGAAGCTAAAGATAAGAAGACCCGCCACAGATAAAGACTGGGAATACTACCATCAAATTGGACACGCAACTAAAGTATCTGGGCGTAATAATGGAGACCAAATTAACCTTCCGACCACACCTCAAGTATACAAGGAGCAAGATACAAAACTACTCGGCCTTAGTTGCCAGAATCTCCCGGAGGGACTGGGGACTCAACAAACGCACCCTTTCATTGTATACTATAAGACAATCTTCATACCAGTCATAATCTACGCCTCGTCTGCTTGATATCACAAAATCACAACTGCAGTCAACCAAAGAACCCTGGATTCCATACAAAGAATCATACTACTCGCCATCACTCGTGCCTGCTGTAAGGTGAGTACGCAGGCCCTTCAGGTACTCGCAGGAGCCTCCGGCTGGAGCTGGGGGCAATCAGAACCGCCATGCTCCACTATTTGGCTAAAGGATTCCCGACAACTTTTATAGGGCACACCACCGATCCAACTAACAATACAGGATATAGATACAAAGAGTAACTCAACACCTGCAGCGGGCATGGCAAAGTCGATGGGAGCAAACTATCAAGGGAAAAATTACTAAAAAATTCTCCCCATGAATTGACTAGGTGAATCCCAGGTTTCCCCTCTGGCTCTCGCCTAGACTCAACACAACCTTCTTGCTAACGGGGCTTGCGCAAAATTATCAACCTTTGAATTACTGGATAGCCCCCTCTGCTTGTGTGGGGAGGCGTAGATCTGGCAGCACCGAATGTATCATTGTGAACATTATGAGAACCTCCGCTGCCTACTAATCACCAGAATACACTACTCCCCTAGAGAACAGGAATTACACATCTAGATACAGAGGACGAGTAGAAGGCGTCCTCACGCTATGCCCAGAACTTGTTTGCACGAAAAAGAACCCTTCGGGCCATATAAGAAAACAACTAACTGCAACGTGAACGTGGAAAAAACCAAATTCATCCCATCTTAAATGTGGAATTGATATTACCCTGGAGTAAGAAGATGATAAAGTCTGGAACCACAACTGGTTAAGGATAACGAAGTCCGTTGACTATTACCAACCTGGAAGAAATACTGAACGGGGACTCCATTCCAAAAATAATTTTCCACTGAAATGGACAACTTGAATAGGAACTCTCACTGGATACATGACCATTGGCAAGACATAAAAACGGCAATATTTCCCCATCGCCTTTAGGCGATCTGAGCCAGGTGCCCTAACTAGGCTCACTTCTTTAACCCCCTTCCTCGGGAGGGGTAGACAGTCCTCCGTCCCCCCGCCACCTTCTCCTGGTGGGGCTTGTCCCCACTGACATTCCTGGGGATTTCTTCACTATTATTCCCATACTTCAGTCTTCCCCCTCATCCTTCAGTCTTTCCCCCCCATCCTTCAGTCTCCTCCCCTACTCTATCTGAACCAACTGAGTATGCCCCTAAAACAAACTGAGAAATTCCAACACTTAAATCTTACTATACTTCCAGAGCGGGAAGTGTGTAATCATTGAAATGAACAAACTGAATAGGAACACCACTGAATTCATGATCTATGACACAACATTATGATGGCAATCTAGGCGATCTGAGCCGGACACGCTGACTTGGCTCACCTCTTTAAAACCTCTTCTCTGGCGGGAGGAGACGGTTTTCTGTCTACCCCACCCCTGCCTCCCCCTTTTTCTCCTGGTGAGGCTTGGGTCTGCCTTACTGACCATATTGGGGTCGCCTATCATCCCCATACTTTCAGGTCACCCGTCTTCAATTTTACCCCCTACTCTACCTATAGCTAGCGTACGGCCCACACAAGCTCAAAATTCAATTACGTCTAAATTAAATCGCGTTTATAAACATTTGGCCTTTTCAATTCTAGCGCGCATAGCTGCTTTTTTTTTTTTAAGTCCTAGCCACTGAAATCTCAGGAAACCAGGTGTTAGCGCTTGCCAGAGTAAAAATTAACTACTGGGTACCTGGTCTACCTCCACGGGGCCAAGTATGGGCAACGTTGGGCCCCAGTAGGAGTCTCGCCGCTAAATAACCAGCAAAACAACGATACATAACACTACACTTACAATATCCATACACTTGCCTTTGCAATGAAGTGTTACACCCACGCGGAGATGGGGGGAACCCCTGGTGCCGTGAGACACGAATACACTTTACACTTATGCGGAGGCGAGGTACATTAACAGGCTTTTTTCACTCTGTGGCTCAGTCAGTCAGTCTCAGGCGTATATAGCAAGATGTTTTCCGCCCATAAAAACAGGCAAATCGACCAGAGAACACACGCAATTTACCGACACAAATACGGTTTTATGTATTAAATTACGGGTAACCCTAATATAATAATTTGATTTTTTTTTTTTTTTTTTATGCGGAGGCGAGCTAGAACAACTTCCTTGGTTCCTGTGTCAGATTACAGGCTGTATCGAGAAAGAGTTTATTTGTGACTTGCCCAGATTGTTGCCATTGGGAGAATAATTCAGCGTGTATTAGCTGCCTGTAATCTGTATAGGGGACTAACAGGCAGTAACTGTTGTGGGGTTCTGGTGATCTGGCCACAGCATCTGCCAGTTCATTTTCCCTGATCCCAATGTGGCTGGGAATCCAGCAGAAATGAATGTCGAATGAACACTCAGACAGAGAATGTAGCGTCTGCTAAATCCAGGTCACGAATGGATGAGGATTATACCTCATTCCCGATAAAGCCTGCAGTGTACTTAGAGAGTCAGTGTACACCGCACACCTTTGATATTTGTGGATTTTGATGTGATCTAAGGCTAACTCTATTAGCACACAACTCAGCTGTATATATGCTGCATTCTTGGGGAATCTTCCTAGATATAGTATGACCTGGAAAGATAGCAGCAGATCCGACAGACAACTCCGACTTCGAGCCACCAATGAACACAGGCAAGAAGTCGTAATATTCGGTTCATGGGCAGCGTAGTTGTTGGTAGACAAAACGGAGTTATGGTCTTACCCTAATTTTTAATGAAAAAATCGCATGATGGTAAGCGAGCATGCCAGGGTGGAAGTGGTTGTCTTGGTGAGTGGACAACATTGTCTACCATGATGTTAAGCTCTCTGAGCAGCTCTTGGACGTGGATACCCAAAGGGACGGTTGGCAGTCTGACGAGTGTTATATATATTTTCCCATCGTGGCTGGAAAACGGATGTCCACGTAGGGTTGTCTGCCAGAGATTTTAATTTAAAGGTATATTTTAAAGAGAATTGCTTTCGTCAGAGTCACAGTGGT
Organism: Mastigoproctus giganteus; assembly: GCF_048544385.1. Classification (NCBI taxonomy): domain Eukaryota; kingdom Metazoa; phylum Arthropoda; class Arachnida; order Uropygi; family Thelyphonidae; genus Mastigoproctus; species Mastigoproctus giganteus. The sequence continues at coordinate 110,249,619 of NC_143584.1, read as the reverse complement.
GGTTCAGTTGCTTCAACATATAAACTCTGGACAGGGGATGGATGTTCTAAATGCTCCAGTAGCAATATGGATGGCTTGGTGGTGAACTGGGTCTAGCCACCTAAGTACGCTGTTCCTAGCCGATGCGTACACTTGGGATCCATAGTCTAATTTAGATCGGACAAGTGCACGATAAAGGCGGAGTAAATTGGAGCGGTCTGCTCCCCATTTATTGGAGTAGGCAGCACATAAGAGTTCAACCCTCATGTGCACTTTGTCCGCAGTTGACGGATATATGGGAAAAAATGTCAACTTCTTATCGAAAATAAGCCCCAAGAATTTTGTCTCGGGTGCTACTGGAATGATTTTTTGTCCGAATTTGTTCCGGTTCAGGGTGAAGGTTCCGTTTTCGACAAAAGTGTAAGCAGACGGTCTTCTGTGGCGAGAACCTGAAACCATTAGCCACTACCCAAGAGTTGGTATGGTTAACGGCATGCTGCAATTGTCTTTCAATGACCCTCATATTGCATGACTGCAAAAAGATGCTAAAGTCGTCTACAAAGAGGGCACTGTTTATGGTTGGAGGAAGTTGTTCAGTAATAGAGTTAACTTTGATAGCAAAAAGCGTAATACTTAGAACTGATCCTTGTGGAACTCCCTCTTCTTGGCAAAATGGCCGGGAGAGGATGGATCCCACACCAAGTTGGAAAGACTGGTCTGGAAGTTTTTTATAAAGAGGGCAATGTGTCGCCTTAGACCACAGTTATATATGTCTTTTAAAATTCCGTATCTCCAAGTCGTGTCATACGCTTTTTTCATTTCAAAGAAAACCGACATCTGGTGCTCACATTTCTGGAAAGCATCACGAATAGATGTTTCCAGGAAGATTAAATAGTCGAGTGTTGACTCGTTCCTTCGGAAACCACGTTGTATCCTGGAAAGGAGGTCGTTTGCTTCTAAATATCATAAAAGGCGAGCACTGACCATTCTTTCCAAGATCTTGCACAAGCAGCTCGTCAGAGCAATAGGATGGTAATTTTTTTAGCTATTTTTGGATCCTTTCCTGATTTTGGAAAGGCAAGGACGGTTGTCGTGCCATGAGTCCGGAAACGTTTCTTCAATATAGATTCTATTACAGAGACAGAGCAAATGATCCATGGTTTCTGATGAAAGATGTTTAATCATCTCATAATAGATTTCGTCTGGCCCAACAACACTTGCCTTGAATAGTAAAAGTGCTGTTTTCGGCTTCCACTGTGTAAAGGACTGATTGTAGTCCTCACAAATTTCTGACCTTTGTTTGAGCGCGAGGAACTGTGGGGGTAGGATATTTCTGAAGGTACTTTAGCGAATTTCTCCCCGAGACTATTTGCAATTGCAGTTAGGTCTACAATTGTACATCCATTATGTTCCGATCGGATTCGATTTGCATGTTCCCTCACACGGGCTGCCAATCGGATCCAAGATTCCTTTTGGCTCTGATATCTGATGTACCGTGCTTTGGCACATCATGTTTCAAGGCTATTAAATTATCTGTGGTGGGGTAATGACAAAATATTCCCCATGCTTTGTTTTGAGCATTCCTAGATGCTGTGCATTCTCCATTCCGCCATGGTTTTGGAAAATGTGGAAACCGGGACGATGTCCTTTGGACTGCAACTGCCGCTGCCTGGACGATACCTTCTGTGCTGTGCTTTACTGACTCATTAATTGGCTCCTGGCAGACTGTAGTGGTATTGAACGTTGCCAGATGTCAAGAGGCATTCCAGTCGTCGTGATAAATCATCCAACGTGGTATAGTCGACTGGTGGCGTTGTCTCCCATTAGAAATGGTGATAACACGGGGAAGTGATCACTACCATAAAGGTTTTCTTCAATCTCCCATGTACACAGAGGCACGAGGGAAGCGGAACAGATGGAAAGATCAATGGCAATAAAAGAGCAGGTAGCCATACGGAAAAAGGTGTTAGATCCCACCACAAGCAATCGCTGGATAATTCGACATCTTATATTGATGTCAGAACTACCCCACAGAGTATTATGTCTGTTGAAATCGCCTAATAATAGAAAAGGGGATGGCAATTGCTTAATGAGAATATCAAGGGCTGCCTGGGGGACGAGGATGCTTTGCTGTCCTGTAGTACACAAGATGTGGCTACCCCCACTGAGCAAGCCCCAAAAAAAAAAAAAAAAAAAACGCGAATTAGGTGATGTAGTCGCAACCAGTGTTTTCATAGGTATGAATAATTTGCATAATGTGCGGCTCTGTAAGGTGATAGATCGATTTCTGTCAGATACTTGGTATTTGCATTCCAGGATGGCTATTATATCAAATATTGTGATATTTATATTTTCATGAATATTTATTGTGAACAATGTTGCCGAAGGCGGCACTGTTCGCAATAAAATATTCATGGAAAAACATTTTGTTCTGTGAATTTTGTCTAGTGTGTAATATCGAAACAATACTTCCACTTTTTACAATATTCTAGAATTATCTACAGTGTTCTACACATTAAAATATGTTCTACAATGTTTCAGGAGTCTTCTACACCTTTCTGGAAAATTCTCGAAATTTCTTTTTATTTTTTATATATAATGGAAAATATTTTTATAAATATTGGTAAACAGATCCTATTTTAATAAAAATCTTGAAAATTAAGAAAAATGAAACATGATTCCGAACTTTTAGGCGGAATGTATCTCACTTTCAATTATTATTAATATATATGTACTAGGGGGCTTTGCTCGCCAACCTCCGCGCACGCTTTTCTACGTAATATGTATAGGTGTGACGGAGTAAGTCAAATCTTTTCTACGTAAAAGATTGATCAATTTGACCAGTGTGGGACAGAGCTGCATAAAACACGCTCAACCACAGGAATCTCTTTCCCTATGTTCTTTTATTTCTGACCCCTGGGGTGGTTGAATTTCCTTCCCCCAATCCCCTTCTCCACCCCATGTGGCCCTTACCCCTTTTTTTTTGGCTGGTGGCTCAACCCACCACCCACTTTCAACTCTCACTCTCTGGACCAGGATGGGCGTCCTGTACCAGGGGTACAGGACGCCTCACTATCTCTCCTTTTAAATCAGGCGAGTGCCTCAACTACTTCCCTCTATGTACTCTACCCCCTTTATCTTACTCTCTTCCTATCTCCCCATTATCTCCTTTCCAATAAAAAAAGTTTACCTTTTTTTTTTTTTTTCCCTCTCCCTTTGGGCTCTCCTTGGATGCCTAGGCTCTATATATGTAATCTTTATTGTGTACAAAAGGATGTATACAATTTACCCTTCACAGCAGGAATGCCAGGGGCTTCACACTGGCTGGTGGACAAAGGACAGGGCCCACATCGAAGTTCGGGTTCATCCCCAAGGGCCAACGACATGATAAGTTTCAGTTAAATTATTCACAATATTCATAAAAAATATTATACAGTATTTATACTACCCCAAGGTTCACCCCGCCAGAGCTTTCTTCTCTCCTAATGTGTCCTGGCCGCCTCCTCAGGCTAAGTGGCCAGAGGAACAACACAACTCACACTAATACTTCACAAAACACACACTAACACACACCCTGGACTTATGCAGAGTCACCCCCAACTCGGAGGGAGTTGGGGGAAATCCCCGGTGCTGCCAGACAAAAAACACTGTCACTACGATCGATATCTAATCAAGAAATGACCTATGTAATTATTTACCAGTGCATTTGTAGTGCGCGGCATTCTCAAGGTCTACAAAAATATCACTATGTAATTATTTACCTGCGTTTTCATAGGTGTGGTTGGGAAAAGGCCTTTTGCTTCGGGTTCCCATAATGCATGAGGAATATTGTTGCATCCGAAAGAGCAGGACTAAAATTAACTAAAATATTTACGAACTGTACAAATATTTAAAATATTTACAAATCACTAAACTATTTACAAATATACGATATTCATTAATATACAAAAAACATTACAATGGAACATCAAATGGTAGATAGCAAAGCACGTGCACTAGGTTGCTGAACGTTATGGAGGCAGTTGTCAATAATTAATTGCATTTGTAGTGACATAATTGCCTCGCTCTCTTCTCTCTCTGGCTTGGATAAATACAACTAGGAGGAAAACCTTTTTAATGCATACGAGATATATTTTTTTAAATCTTCTGCCACCCAAGCAAGCTGCTAATATTAGCCCACATTTTCATACCGATTTCGTTTCTTAACTGTTAGTAGGGAAATATCACCTAACAGATTATGGGCTTCATATCTAAGAACGCAAGTAGATAATTTTTATAATATTGTTACATTAAGAGTTGAACTACTAGTAAATCTCTGATTCAAATTTTATGCAGTTCGGAACAGACATCCACCGTAGCCAGGGAAGGTTGCACCGTTATGGAGGTTCCCTCAGCTGTAGAAGTTCTAGGACAGGAGTGGCGAACCTTTTTAAGTGTGCGTGCCAAAATTGGCTAAATATTTTAAAAAAGCTACCCTCGCGTGCCCCTCGGAAGACGACATTCAAGATATTTAATCACACAATTTTGTCAATACGCCTTACCACTCCGATGTCATTCATTGGTTATGTGTCCATCCAGGTAGGTTGAGGTCAGTCACATTTATGGGTTATATACACGACCAGGGTAGTCTCGTGGAGTGTCTCTTTTGCATCCCGGATGGGTCTGGTCCGTTGATCCTGTTTCCACCCTTCCTGATGATGGAAACAGGATCAACGGACCAGATCCATCCGGGATGCAAAAGAGACACTCCACTAGACCTCTGGTCGTGTATATAACCCATAAATGTGACTGACCTCAACCTACCTAGATGGACACATAGCCAATGAATGACATCGGGGAACTGGTTCCGACTGCTTCGTTGGACCCATATCTTTTTCCCCACCTTGAACAGCAGATTTGCTGCCAGTGCGCCAATTGGCGACCGAGCTGGGCACTCTTTCCTGGCTTTCTTTCCACTCCACTTCCCTGGCAGGGGGAAGGTGCCTGTCCTCTTGTCTCCTCCCTTCCTCGCCACCCCCATTTTCCCTTCTGTTGGGGCATGGGCATGCCCCACTGATACCTATTGGGGTAGCCTTCCCTATTGACTCCATATTTCTGTCTCTTCCCCCCCAGTCTTCAGTCTCCCTACCCTACTCTATCTGTATACAAGCGATTGCCCTACACGTCCAAATTTAATCATATCCAAATTACTGTTTGCCAATAGTTTCGGCCTTTCAAATCCTAGCACTCTTACCCCCCCCCCCCCCAACTCGAAAGATCAATTTAATTTTTTTTTTTTTTTTTAGGTCCTAGCCACTGAAATCTCAAGAAATTAGGTGACAGGACCTGCCAGAGTAATTAATTATAATGCTGATATACCTGGCCTGCCTCCACGGGGCTGAGTGTGGACAACGTTGGGCCTCAGCAGGGGTCCAGCGGCTAAATGGCCAGAAGAACAACGGTACATAACACTATACATATACAATATCCACACACTTTTAAATCTCTGGCCTTTCCAGTGAACTGGCACACCTACAATGAAAGCAACGCGGAGATGGGGGAAACCCCTGGTGCCGCTTGACACTAAATACACTCTACACTCCACTCCGACTTCAAACAAGTCACTGCATGAATACAGCTATTTACTGAATGGTGGGACGTCACTACATGCCTGGCAGAGGGAACAGGCGTACGCAGATCACGACTCAAGCTGGATTCCTGGAGTGATGCTGTTTCGAAGTTTGTAATTTTTTGGGGACGCTCTGAATTCTTTGTGCCGCTTTGGACACGTGTGCCATGGATTCGCCACCCCTGTTCTAGGATAAGGAGTGGTAGTACAGTCTAAAATTCTATCTTCTTACAGGTTTCTGTCATCACTGTATTTCTAATCACTACAATTTTTCATAATCATTATTTGATTACTAATTGAGACTTTTCGAATGATACATGTTTTATCTTTGTAGATGCAAAACTCAAGGTCAACATCGCCAACAATCATATATTAAAGAACGGTTTTGATAATGTATAATAGATTGAAGCAGCGAGTAGGAAAGCATATTAATAGCGTAGCTTGCAATTCTTTATTCAATCCCTGGAATTATATAAAGGAACTCGTATGTACCTGTTTTTGATTTTATGGTACAAACATTTCTGCAAGATCTAAAGGCTATACACTATTAATGACACCAATCGGAAGTTGTAATAAATTCTTAGTATCAAACTTAGTATCAATGTTAAATTACCACGTTGAAAAACTCATGTGAGGTATCACTGACACTGGGATTACCTGCAGTGCAAAGGAAGTAATAGCTGCCTTTATTTAAAGGTACTGCTTGAGACATGCTTATGATTTTTCAAATCCCTCAATTCTAGTAATGCGATTTTAATTCGGCCCATTACTTCTGTATCCGTGTAAGGCATCAAAGCACCATTACAGAAATTATTCAAATAACGTGCTTAAATGCCAACACTGTACGGGAAAAAAAAAAAAAAAAAATATATATATATATATATATATATATATATATATATATATATATATAAATATAAGCCCTGTATTACCTCACATTTTATTCAACCTCATATTGGTTATGAAATTAACTTTGAAGCGTGTCTTTTCAGGCAGCCAATTTCTCACACTTCATTGGCTCAATGTCAGCCATAATTCTGATAAGTTTCCCAGGTTTTTGATAATTACCTTCGGCGCTACGCCTCCAGTGTAGCTAAATTATGATGCTTGACAAATAAAAACAAACTAAAGAAGTTCTAACAACTTCCCTCGTGGTTCGGGCATAATTACTAGTCCTCGTGAGATATCAATTAGCGATTCTGCAGAATTTCCTCTGTCCACTATTTCATCTCGACAGATATTCTGTCGCGCTAATTAGAATGTACCAAGCCAATCATGGTGTCATTGACGTTGTAATTCGAACAACATTAACAAGTGATATAAGAATCGTTCAGTTAATGATAGCGTATACGTATCCATCCCAAGAATTCAGAAACTGTAAAAGTTGTAGGAGACTTAACGCTGCGAAGAATTTCAAAAGCCAAAACATGTGCGCAGTGAAATGTTACCAAAAGTATTGGGACACCAAGAAAAATATATATAAAGACAGTTAAGAGATCACATTTAATACAATGTATATGTCTCCTCGAGGGAAACCATGACCAGGCACGGACCTGGAAGCACAAATCATATCGGGCTGGGGTCAGACCGACTAGCACAGATAACATTTGAGTTCAGGTACGGTCGGGTAATATTTGGGTTTAGATTTGGCAGATACAAATCTTTCTTGACAACAGAAATCAATTAATCGTTGTTCCGTCAAATTTCTTGATCCTAGCCCGAAATCTCTAACGATATTTCCTTCTCTTTTGTCACCCACAACTTAGGAAAAAATTAGCGCGGTAATAAAGCCTTCCTTTCCACTTAGTTGCAATGAAGTACAGTTCTCACATGTACAGGCAGGGATGAACCACCATAGTTGTCAGTTTCCAACTATGGCAATGACAAACGGTTGGAAATATTTTAAGAAGTTTGGGAACAAACTGCTGTTTGTATGAAATACGACGAACTGATTTTCACAAGATTAGACCAATGGTGACGTGTTCATAATCCTCTACTGTTGCACCCGCAGTAGTTCAATCTGATTGTTCTCTGACTCATTTTGCAGCAAAAGGAAATGTAGATGAAGAAGAATTTTTTTTTTTTTTTTTAACATGTATTTTTAAAGAGGCCTGGTTCATAATGACAATGAGGTTTAGTTAACTGAACCTTATTATATTTTTAATGTTATAAAATTTTATTTGGTAACTTTTTGTGGGAAAACACAGACTTTCAACTGAATTTGGCAACTTATTAGTAGCAATATTTGACAATGCCGATTTCTAGAATCTAGATCACTTGTATTGTCTGATCTTGCAATTGAGCATGTAATATTTACGAATAGGTTTTGAGTGTTTAGTGCTATTTTTTCAAATATGCAAAAGAATGCACATCTCTCAAAATTAATTTTGATAAAATCAAAGGAAAATTAAAAAGCTGAATACATTTTTTTTTAGGAAAAAAAACACATTAAAAGTGTGGTATGGAAATCGTTTCGTGAAATGCAAGATGCAGCTACTGAAGAGAAAACTGGTGCCGTTCAGTGCCACTCTCTTTTAAGTTATTCTGCCAAAAAAAAAACAAAAAAAAAAACTGGAACTTTTCATTTAAGTCGTCATTCTTGTAAATTAATGCTGAGCAAAGCGGCATAGAGAAACACAAGTAAAGGACGAAGTGGCTAAAACTTATGTCTCACTATGTTGCAAAGATATTAGACTCTGACGTTGTGACTGGTTCAGGTTTTATGGGGTACTCCCAGTTTTTAACAAAAGCAGAGTCACTGCACGGAAATCTGAATGTTAAAGTTTTTTTTTTTTTTTTACCACACTGTACCACATCAATGCACAAAAAGAAGCTGAAAAGCTGCACAAAACACTCACCTCCAGTATTCAGTCATTAACTGATCTAAGTGAAAGTAGTACATCTACCGACATGTGAACAGACGACTATAAGCACATACTCTACATAACCCTAACGTTGCACTATACTGATGATAACTGGAAGCTGTGGAATAAAGTACTGTTCACTTATGAATTTCCTGACGATCGTACAGGAATCTGGTCAGTGGCACTATATGCAGCAGAGACATGGATTCTTACAAAGAGAGATAAAAAGAGACTTGAGGCCTTCAAGATGTGGTGTTGGCGCAAGATGGAAAAAAATTAAAAGACTGAAACTGTGTCACTGTATTAAGACGTGTCCAAGGACAAAGGAAAATTCTAGGTAGAATAAGAAACTAGACTCAAACAGGTGGGGCCACATGATTCGACATGGTGGTTTGCTTCTGGATGCCATGCAGGGAAAACGCCCTAGGGGAAGTCCAAAAAATACCTTCATCGGGACTTTGCTGGATGAAACAGGACTTCGTAATTTTGAGGAACTAAAACAAACGGCACAGGAGGAAAAAGGTGAAAACAGCTCATCAGAGGAACTGACCAGTCATAAGACTGAATTACTGATGATGAAGTGAATATAAAAAAATGTATCTTCAAGCATCTGTGACCTGTATTTATTTTACATGCAAAATATGAATGGGTCGATTAGCAGGCTAATAAACATGTCTAAGATATGTGGAAACGCCATGTTAATGTATTTGTAACTTGCTTCTGATATTCGATAATTTTGAAGTCTTCCAATTGAATTTAAAGAGACAATTGTGGAGCTCGAAGGAGCAGCGATTCTATATAAAAGTTAGCAGAGGAATTCGGTATTCATTGATAAGATGAGATTCCAAGCTTTTACTTGGAAAGAAGTATAAAGAACAGATCTGGATATTCTAAAAGGGTTATTAGCTTTCCAGATAATCCATCTCATGAGCCAGTATTCACATTCGAAGAAATGTTGTGGTTTGTTGGATTTATTGGTGCATGGGCTACTACGGCCATAATGCACTTATTACAATCTTATTTGATACATGATTGTTATATTAAAAAAGAGGATTCAGATCAGATGATATTTGTTTATCATTCTTAGAAAGGTAAAAACGTCATTAATATCCTGTCGGTCTCCGACGATCTCTGCTGTAAGGCAAGTCTATTAGAGGAATATAGATGTGAAGAGAAAGCTGTTTGTCGTTCTCTCAAGTATAATGGGCATTCAATGATAAAGTGGTTTACTCACTGTGAGTTGAGTTTGACAGTTGCTGCATAGTGGAGGGTCAGTCTGAGTGAGTAAATAACTGAGTTAGGTGGGTATGTTCTATTAGCATTCTGGCTAGTAGAACTTCTTCCGGCCGACCGGGCTAGCCGAGTGGGTAAAGTACCTGCCCGGCAACCCAAAGGTCGCGGGTTCGATTCCCGCCTCGGGCTTGGATCAAAGTACTGCAAAAACCTTGGGAGGTGCAATATGGCCACAGAAGCCGATGCGCCAATAACTACCAAATCAAAAAAAAAAAAAAAAAAAAAGAACTTCTTCCTTTCTATTGCCCCTTAGTCTTGATAGCCGCTGCGTATGATCATTTTTAATCTGGAAGAGTTTCCTGCTTTTTTGCTCCTGCCAAATGGATAGTCATTTTTTTCTAACAGTGCTGTATATGATGTGTTTGAAATCTGTGTACGGTATCTGGATGTCTGATGTTATGTGACTGGCGTTCTTGGCAGCAAAATCCGCTTGTTCATTGCCTACGATTCCAGAATGCCCATGTATTCAGCAGAAAATTTTTTGCTGTTTGCAAGAAGCTGCAATAACTTGATTCGAATCTGTTGTAGTAACGGATGACTAGAAGTAAGTTTACACTGAAGAGCAGATACAGCGCTTAAGGAATCGGTGTAGATGATGGTTTGAGGATATAAAGACTGTTTTACATTCTCTAGAGCCATTAGGATAGCATACAGTTCTGCGGTGTAAGTGCTGCACTCCAAAGGGAGCTGCTGGGATATTGTAATGTTTGGTAGAACTGCAGCTGCGCCAACTTTACTATCTTGGAACCATCAGCATAAATTTGGGTAAAACTAGAGAACTGAAAAGAGTGAGTAGATGGATTTGCTCAATACTGAAATTTGGAAGTGCATTCTTTCCCCATTGATTGAAATGTTGGTCAACATTGGCCAAGGGTATTTGCCATAGTGGTGTAGTCGTGCTAATATCTAGAATTATGTTATTCATATTTAGTTCCCAGCATATAGTTAAGTTTTGTAATCTAATGCCACATGGTTTATTCTGCAAAGGTTTATTTTGGTACAAATCATGCCATTTTGGGGTGAATAGATGCGGCCTTATAGGATGATGTGGGAGACCTCTGTCGAAGAAATGTTGGCAGTACGAAGGAGCCTCCGTAGGCAGGTGGGCAGGAGCAGCAGTGCGTAGCACACGCTTCTTGATTAGACCGGGGTTCGAGCCCATGACCACCAATTACGGAGGATGCGAAAAGGTCAGGGAATGACCACCGCATATCCCTGGAGCAATATGGCCTTAGTTGCTAATGCTCCTAAAAACCAAATAAAAAACAAACAACGAAGGAGGAGAGGAACACCAGATGACCGAAACATAAAAAATCACTGTATTAATGCATCTAGCAGCATAATTCATAAGGATGTTCTGATCTGAAATTCTGAAGAGTTCTTGCTTCGTGTTCCATATTAAAGAGAAATGTTTAGCCGTAAGATGACTTGATCACACGCACAAAGGTTAATTTTTTGTCCCAAATTAGAAAAATATGTTTGTTAATTGGAAATCCAACAACTTGAACATCGCTTCTAACAGCTTTTTGACAAAAGTCATTTCAGCACATTTGTTCTTGCTGATAGAAAGACCTATAATAACAAAGTAGTTCTGGAAATGTATATGATTAGTATTTTAATGCTCCGATTCAAGTAAGCATCAGTGACAATGTAGTTACTGTGTCAGAGTGATGGTATTAAATAACCTGCATAAACTATGAAATACTTCAGTCGGGGCCTTAGCCCAACTGAAGAGGCCTTTAGAAATTCTTTCGAGTCTTCGACGAAACTTGAACTCGACCTCTCCAAACTAGTTGCAGGCGATGATGTACTAAGTTGTCACGAGGACTGTACATTATATACCCTTCTAGCCCACTTGCTGTACAGGGGGTGAACCTTGTGTTAATAAACTGATAGTAAATAAATAAAATAAAATTATACGTATGCCAATATAATGAATCAGTCCTCCGTGACAACTTAGTATGCCAATATAATGTAGCATGTAAAATAATGTAACCTATCATCGACTTTTTTGTTTTATCACGTATACATCGATTCTCTTCGTTCATTATTCGGTACACAAATGTTTAACATTGTGAACGTTCTGAAACAAATAAAACAATGTGTCTTGATGTATGCACATTATGTTCCGTTAGCTCCCGAAAATTTTAGTAATACAAATTAAAATGTTTCATTACATTCGCATTTCAATACACATATGTGTAGACGTGTTTACTGAAATGTGCAATGTGTAGCCTCCCATAAACCGATAACAGTCTGTCCCAAAAGTTGCCAGATTTGGGATTCCCCCCCCCCCACATTTTTAAAAAAAAATAAATCGTATAGTTCACGTTCCTTAAACATTTTTTCTTTTCTCTCCTACTGACATTCTACCTACACAGTGTTCATAACCACAGCACATTATCTGTACCCAAAAGCGAAAAAAGAAAAAAAATCCTTTATATGCACAATCTTTCAAAATATTTAATATTTTTCTTGTACTCCAGCATGCAGACACAAAGTAGAGAAATCTTCGGTGGTTAAAATGCTGTCTGTCCTTACGGACTATGGCAAGTACTGGGTCTTTAGTAGAAAATTCCGAAGGGAGTTCTTATCTGTTAGATATAATAAAGGTCCCCAGGTGCAAGACAAACATCGCTGCCTGCTTCCGGCAACCGTATCGAGGTTGAAAGGCAACAAATAGCGGCTGCGTGGGGTTGTTATTTTCTATTGATCACTGCCAAGAAAAGTCTGATAGCGAATGTTACACGGGAAACAAGATAACTGCAACCAAGAAAACACAAAGGTGTTAAACCGTTTTGCCAGCGCGCAAGATACACTAAAAGTAATACCAGGGAGCGAAAACTGTAAAGTGTGGGGGGAAGGGGCAGAAAGCGACAATGCAAACGTCTCCCAGCCATGAATTCAAACACTGCAAGCGGCCAGCAGCATCCTTTCAATATATGCTCAACATTCTAACCGTAGCGCTTCATTATTGATGGAGAGGGTTCAGAATTGTAAGGCCAAACTTAAGCTTGAACAACATTGTTATACACTTTTTTTCAATTTGATAAATATGAGTAGAGTGTATAAGAAACTAAATCGGTAATATATTTTCTATACATTAAAATAATTTTCTCCTAATGATATTTATTCAGTCAATGGGAGAAGAGAGATGCGGGTTATGTGGTAATAAGTAACAAATACGTAACAGAAGCTTGCTTTACTGTGGTAAAACAAGCTTCTGTTTAAGTGTAGTTACGCGGAACAATTCTTGATTTCCATATGTAACGTATTTATTTAAATAAACTAAATGCAACAAGGCATAATATTTTAAGATTCTATATCTATATAATATCAGTGTAGATATACAACTCTTAAAGAAAAACTACGATCATAGTGTGAAAGGCACCCACCAAAGGAAACGCCAACTAGCTTTAAAACGAGGCCAACTGGATGGTGGTGCCTACCGAGAATAAGTGACAATAATCTTCTCTATTAGTGAAGCGTTACTTATTCGAGGTAATGCAATACATGGTAACTCGTTGTGAAGAATGAGCACAATATGAGATACAGATGAAATTATGCCTTTCACACCACGATCGTAGTTTTTCTTTAAGAGTCGTCTACGGTATATCTACACCGATATTATACAGAGATAGTAAACTATTTATCTACTCAAAGCTGAGGTAGAGATACACACACATTGTCGAAAGCTTCTGTATTTTATTTTACACTGAGTGATCACTGAATTATGACCACCTACCTAATACTTCGTAGGTCCTCCTTTTGCCCTCAGTACAGCAGCTTTCCGACGTGGCATTGATTCATCAAGATTTTGGAAGCGTTCGGGAGGTATGGCCAACCAAGATGTCTGTAATGTGGTCAGCGATGCAGGTATGGAGGTGATTGGTGTATCCAGACGCCTGATATGCCTTTCCATTGTGTCCCACAATTGCTCTATGGGTTGATATCGGTGGAGTTCGGAGGATAATCGATATGCTGGAAGTCAGAACACTGTGTTCCTCAAACCATTCCTGCACAACAAGTGCCCGATGGCTCAGCGCATTGTCATTTTCATCGCCATTGGGGAAAAAGTGTAACATAGCGGATTGTACATAGTCAGCAAGCAGTTGACGACAGCGGAGACCACTGATACGTTGTTTCACATGCACCAGGGGTTCAAGTTTCTGCCAGTGAAACATGCCCCACACCATATAACCGCCTCCACTGGCCTGCACTTTTGATACCATGCATGATAGATCAAGAGCCTCAATGTTGTTGACGCCAAATCCGTACACGACCATCCACGGTGTGGAGTAAATAACGCGACTCATCCGACCAGCACACCTTCTTCCAGTCTTCTAAGAGTCCAACTTGCATGCTCTTTGCACCAGGCGAGTCTTTTACGCCGATGAGCCTTGGTTAGGAGAGGATGCCGTAGGGGTCGTCTGCTGTATAGCCCATATGTGGGAGCGTGCGACGCATGGTCATGCCAGATATTGTTCCGGGTTGGCCCATGTTGTATTGGGTAGTCAACTCTTCAACAGTGCTGCGCCTGTTCGTTGACAGATTGTGAGTGCTCGACGAATTGGTGCCTCGATTTCCCAAACGGCTGAACTGGTGGGGTATTCGAGAGCCGCCGGAGTTAAAGTGTACCAGGACTGGCGTCAAAATGGTCAAACAACGACCCGACGGCAAAATTGCAAAGGTCAGCGAAAGGTTGATGTTAGAGCCGGATCCGACGACTTGTACAAGTAAAGTGTATTCGTGTCAAACGGCACCAGGGGTTTCCCCCATCTCCGCGTAGTATACATTGTCATGTGAAACAGAACACCGTGGAGTCCAGAGATTTAAAAGTGTATGGATATTGTACATGTGTACTGTCGTGTACCGTTATTCATCTGGTCATTTACCCGCTGGACCCCCTACTGAGGCCCAACGTTTGCCCACGTGAAGGCAGACCAGGTACACCAAGTATTACAGTTATTTATTCTGGCAGGCCCTGCCACCTAATTTCCTGAGATTTCAGTGGCTAGGCCCTAACTGTAATACTGGTGTTGTTGTTGGTGTTGTATTTGGGTTTTTTTTGGCACAAGGGCCTCTTGGGCCATATTTATGTGTTTCAAATAATTAAACAGTTCCTCGAAATTTGCTTCATTGCCAAGAATATGAAATAAGGTTAAGGGTTACTGTAAGTTGGATAGGGAGCTGAAGCTTGATTTTCTGACTGTTGAATGTTGGGGACATTCTATGAGGATGTGTTTTATTGTTAGCTGCGACTGACAAAAGAAACACTGAGGAGGATTCTCTCCCATAAGCAAATACAGGTGAGTTGGATGCGAATGACCGATGCGGAGCCTCGCTAGAATCACTTCTTGTCGCCTGCTTCTCCTGGAACTAGATGTCCACAGTTGTGGCTTTTTTTTTTTTTTTTTTTATCTGCAGCAGTTTACTATTGATTTGAGTTTTCCAAAGATGAGACCATTGTTTTCTGCATGTTGTTTTAACGATAGATTTGTAATCGGTGTAGGGAAATTTTAATTGTCTGGAAAATCCAGAGTTGGGATGTTTAGCAGCATCATCCGCATGTTCATTACTTGGGATGCCGACATGACCAGGGATCCAGCAGGTAATCTTCTGATTGACTGTTTGATAGTAAAATAACTTAGATCGGATCTCTTTAAGAACGGGGTGAGAGGGAGAAAATGTAGACTGAATGGCAATGATTGCGCTTAAGGAGTCAGTATATATCAAAGATCCCTTGATATGGTAGTGGTTTATATTATCTAGAGCCAGTTTTATTGCGAATAATTCTGCAGTATAGATACTGAATTCAACAGAAAGAGACACAGCTACTGAGAAGGTGGAAGAAACTGCTGCAGCACCTACTGCTGTATCTGTTTTGGAGTCATCAGTATAGATATGTACTTTTTCAGAGTTTTCCAAGAATGCGATTTATGGAGCTGTTGAAAATTTGTATTAGCCAGAGTTCTTCCCCCATCTTAAAAATAAATTGTCACAGAGAGGTACGAATTTAGTCCAGGGAGTTTCAGGAGTACCAAGGTCTTGGAAAACATTCTGAAAATTAATGTTCCAACTGATCATGAGCTCTTGCAGTGGAAGCCCTGCAGGGCGATTCTCATTAGGTTTATTGTGATATATATATATATATATATATATATATATATATATATAGAGAGAGAGAGAGAGAGAGAGAGAG
Source organism: Mastigoproctus giganteus (assembly GCF_048544385.1). Lineage (NCBI taxonomy): Eukaryota > Metazoa > Arthropoda > Arachnida > Uropygi > Thelyphonidae > Mastigoproctus > Mastigoproctus giganteus. The sequence goes on along the minus strand of NC_143584.1, from coordinate 110,233,673 downwards.
AGAGAGAGAGAGAGAGAGAGAGAGAGAGAGAGAATCTTTATTGCAACTAAATTAATACAATGTACATATATAGATTTAAGTAAAGTTGCAAATGTCTCATCACGGCCAGGGGCTCACATCAGAATAGCATGGTGTATTGAAGGTCAAACAAGTGCTGCCAGCTAGGATGTGATGGAATACTCTTAATCTTTAGTGCATAGTTACACAATAAGGATTTTCTCCTTACATGCAATGGAGGTTCATTTGCCTCAATATACAGGCTGTGGACCGGAGATGTTCTGAAGGCTCCCACAGCTATCCTAAGGACACTGCTGTATGGCGTTCAGACGTAATAGCGAACTTTTCCTAGCGGAGTCATAGACAGGTGACCCATAATCTAGGCGTGATCTTATTAAAGCGCTATAGAGATTAAGGAGAGAGCTTCCGTCAGCAGCCCAGGCCATAGTGGAGACAGCTCTTAGGATGTTCAGTTTTTTTAAGACATGTAGTTCGAAGGTAAGATATATGGGAAGCAAAGTTAAGTTTAGTATCGAAAAATAATCCCAACAGATGAAAAGTGTTGGCGATAGGAATCAGGTTTTTTAAAAATATTTCTGGATCCGGATGTAGTTTACGTTTTTTACAAAAATGAATTGCACTTGATTTTTTTTTCTGTTAAAGAATAACCATTCCGTAGTGTCCATGATTCTATTTTACCTATGGAAATTTGAAGTTGTCTTTCAATGGTGTTCATAGTTTGAGATTGACAAGAGATAATAAGGTCATCGGCAAACATGTACGATTCTACTGTATTTGGTACTTTCCGTGTCATATTTGTAATTCTTACTACAAATAATGTTAGACTGAGAATGGACCCCTGAAGTACACCCTCCTCTTGTTCAAATGATTTGGATAAATTGTTCATATACCTTACCTGAAACGTTCTGTTGAGTAGAAAGTTTTGAATAAATTGAGGTAAATGATCTCTCAAGCCGATAGAATGGAGACCTTTAAGTACGCCATATCGTCAGGTGGTATCGAAGGCTTTCTCAATATCGAGATTAATCATGGCTAGATGTTCTCTCCTCATGAAGGCATTACGGATGTTTGCCTCTGCTTTTATCATCACATCTAGCGTTGACCAGTTCTTTCGAAATCCATACTGACTGCTGTTTACTTCCAGGAACCACGTTAGCCATCTGTGAACCATTTTTTACAAGACTTTTCCCTAAACAACTAGTCAGTGAAATCGGCCTGTAGTTATGCGGAAAGGTACGATCCTTTCCTGGCTTCGGGAAGGTTAGAGCAATTGAGTGAGGCCAGGAGAGTGGGTAGGTATTTTCTAAGAAAATATAGTTATAATATTTTAAAAATGTTCTTTTTGCTCTGTTGTCAAGTTGTTTTAACATTATATAATAGACCCCATCTGGCCCAGCAGCACTACTGGTCGTTTTATTGAGTGCCCCTAGAAATTCTGTTAATGTGAATTTCTGGTTGTACGGGTGTGAAACGCCATAGAAAAATTTATCTTATGCTGTTCTGCAGATTTTTTAATTCGTTGAAAGTTTGGGTTATAGGTGGATATTGCTGATATGCTAGCAAATGATTCCGTTAAAGCATTTGCTATTTCTCCCGGTGATGACAATTCTTTCCCGTTCCAATTTAGTATTGTAGATGGGGACTGAACATATTTGCCATTGAGCATTTGACTTTTCCTCCAGGTGATTCTGCTGTCCGTGTCTTTATTTATACTTGAGGAAAAGCTAATCCAGGCATCTTTCTAGGCGCCTCCGTAGCCAGGTGGGAAGAGCATCAGTGCGTAGCACACGCTTCTTGATTAGACCGGGGTTCGAGCCCATAACCACCAATTACGGAGGATGCGAAAAGGTCAGGGAATTGACCACCGCATATCCCCGGAGCAATATGGCCTTAGTTGCTAATGCTCCTAAAAACAAAATAACAAACAAACAAGCATCTTTCTTTGCTTTTCTTCTTATTTGGTGGAACTTCACTTTCAGTATTTTGAAGTTAATTAGGTTACTAGTTGTGGGGAATTTACGAAATAAATTCCAAGATCTATTTTTTTCCTGTTTGGCATGCGTACAATCTTGGTTCCACCAGTAGTTACTGTGTTTCCTTTCCCCGGTAAAGATTTTGGTATTGCAATGGTAGCAGCTAGTAATGTGTTCCGTGACATTTTCTACGGTCTGAGATTGTATTATTTTATCATCTAACTGAACATGAGAGGCATATTCACTCCAGTGTGTCCTACGGAATTTCCAAATGGAGCGACGTAGTGAAGGGGAGTTTCCTGGTGTTTGGAGTTTGCAGAGTATTGGCAGGTGATCACTGTTCAGTGGGTTTTCAAGAACAGAACACTCCATAATAGTACATATGGAGGGAGAACAAATCGAGAGATCTATTGCACTCATGGATCCAGTCGAAAAATGAATGTAGGTTGGCTCGCCAGTGTTTAAAAGGGTGAGTTGATAAGCATTAAGAAAGGATTCTATTAGCTTACCTCTCTTGTCAATTGTTGGAGATCCCCACAGCGAATGATGTGCATTGAAGTCTCCGAGCAAGGAACGGAGATGGTAGCTGTCTATTAGATTTTCTAGGTCATCTGAAGAGAATGAGAAATTAGGAGGGGTATATAAATATTGACGCTATTGTAAGAGTGATGCCAATTGCAATACGCACTGTCACTGCTTCAAATGTAGTCTGAATAGCAATATGTTTCAATGGAACGTTGTTTCTCACAAGAATTGCCACTCCTCCACGGGCTGGCGAGTTTATATTCCTATATCGTCTGAAGATGGTATAATTTTTAATGGTGGGAAACAGTCGTGCATTTAAGTAGGTTCCCTGTAGAGATATGCCTGCTAGATCATACAGGTCGATGAGATCATATAAATTGTCTTTTGTATTGCGAAAGCCTCTACAATTCCATTGGAGGAATCTTTCCATTAAGTGCTTTTGTTGTTTATTTTTGTTTCTGACTGCTTTTTAGTTGAAACTTTGTTGCATCGATCCAATTTCGCTTTCTCTTTCTTTGGAAAGTAGGGACGTGTGACGTCCATCTCATCGGTCGCACGAAGTTCTAATATACCATCATCTGATTCAATGCGTTGGGCAACATCCATTCCCGTTGAAATTGGTGGGTTCAGTACCTTAGTTTCTGCCACTTTTGGTTTTGCTGTTTGAGGCACGTCGGCTGGAATGGTAATTGGGGTGTGAAGGACACTGTTTGGAAGCAGAGAGTAAGGAACGTGCCCAATCAGCGATGGATATATTTGGAGGAACTGTAACATCTGTTTGGATACTTACTGACTGAAATTGTTTGGCAGCAGTGGCATATGTACGCTTTGGTTCTGTTTTGAGTATTTGTCTTCTCGCCTCTGTGTATGTGACTTTATTCTCGACTTTATATTTTTTGATTTTTTTCCCTTGTTTCCATAATTTGCATATTTTGGAAAAAGCCGGGTGATACCTTTACAGTTTGAGCAATAAGAAGTAGCAGTGCATTCAGATTGGTTATGATCCTTTGATCAACAATTAGGACATATTGCCTCACCTGTACATGCAGTTTGGGAGTGTCCGTATTTTTGGCACTTATAGCACCTGATTGGATTCGGGATGTAAGGACGGACACGGCAATGCAGATAGCCTGCTTTAAAAGATGTTGGTAGGATAGGAGAGCTAAAAGTGAGGATTATACTCCTTGTAACAAGAGTGCCATCTTTCCGAGTCAGGATTCTCCTTGCTTGGATTACTTTTTGTTCACGAAGCTCTTGGACTATTTCCTCCTCTGATACATTTAATAAGTCCCATCTGCAATTACTCCCTTCGGGGAGTTTAGTGTGGCATGGGGAGTAACATTTATTGGTTGTCCTCCAAAGGTAGTCAGCTTTAATAACTTTGCAGAATGTTTAAATTTAATGGTCTCTACCAGAATATCCCCGGACTGAAGTCGCCTTACCGTTTTCGCTGAACCTGCAACAGACTCAATACATTTCTGAATAAGGAATGGTGATAACTTACTCAGATGCTGGTCTGAGAGAGTGGTGAATGAGGAATGGTGGTATCTCCTCTTGAGGGGTTTTTCTCAGCCTCTTGGGTTGAGATAAGTCATTTTCATTGTCATTTGTGTCTCGTCTTGAGCTCAATGACTCTAAAGGTGGATACATATTATTATCCATATTCGCTCCTTTCAGCCCTGGGAAAGTGGATTTCTTCTCCCAGGTTATCGGCCCCGCCACGGGGAGACAGGAGCAGTGCCGCTAGAGTGACCAAGCGGTATAAAAGTTAGTACGTTAATTTAAAGGAAAAAAGAAGAAAGGTGTTTTTCCTTTCTGAAACTTGCTTACGATTTGTTAAGACTAAGTTGCCTATTAATTAATGGAAAGTAAGAAAACTTTTATAACTGAAACAGAACTATATCTTTGAGAAAACGTTCTAGGAATCACTCAGAAAATCGCTTGATCACTATAACGCTTGGCACCCGGGGCCGTAATACTGGTGTACCTGGTCTGCCTCCACGGGGCCAAGTGTGGGCAACGTTGGGCCTCAGTAGGAGTCCAGCGGCTAAATGACCAGATGAACAACAGTACACGACAGTACACATGTACAATATCCATACACTTTTAAATCTCTTTCCTCAACAGTGTTCTGTTTCACATGACAATGTATACTACGCGGAAACCCCTGGTGCCGTTTGACGCGAATACACTTTACTTATACAAGTCGTCGGACCCGGCGCTCACCTCTAACGTCAACCTTTCACTGACCTTTGCAGTTTTGCCGTCGGGTCGTTGTTTGACCATTTTGACGCCAGTCCTGGTACACTTTAACTAAGGCGGCTCTCGAACACCCCACCAGTTCAGCCGTTTGGGAAATCGAGGCACTAGCTCGTTGAGCACCCACAATCTGTCCTTTATCAAAGTCCGATAACTCCTTCCTTTTACCCATCACGCTCGGAATTTTACTACCTACTGAACCACTGACACCTTATCTATGCTACGTAGGTCGACTAACTCCGCACTCTCGTATCTCATGTGGTCAACGGGTCGCATTCAGTTTTCGTAGGAGTGATCACTCAGTGAATATTATCAAAAGAAGCGAGCGCAGCACCCCCTAGTAATATGCGTCTACTAGTGCTAATGCTAAATAAATCTCACTCAAACGTCCTTTATCCATAACAGTAACTTACCCTTAAGGCATTAGAGGCAAGTGGCTACTAGGGATAAAGGAAAGGTTGAGTGGGAGAAGACAGCGTGGTTATCAATGGACACTGCTCTTCGTGGACTAATGTTATTAGTGGAGTCCCACCGGTTTGGTTCTGCATCCATTGCTGTTTTCTGTATTTATTAATTATATTGATGAAGGTTGATCAGGCTTATTGTCAAAGTCTGCAGATGATACAAAGGTTTGCAGGGTGGTTAATGAGTGTAATGAATGTATGCTGCTGCAATAAGATCTAGAAAAATTAGGCCGATGGGATGAGAAATTGGAATCGAAATTTAACATTGACAAATGCAAGATACTTCATGCGGATAGCAGTAATCCTCGAGTAACGTAAGAATTACACTGGGATTACTGCTATCCGCATGAGTAAGACCACACCCAGGGTAGTGGAAAATGAACTCGGGGTAATTGTGTAGTCCGATATGAATTTCTTTGAATAGTGCAAACAGGCTGCCAGGACAGTTCATGGTTTTGTCAATGATATACAGGAATTTTTCTACCAGGGATAAGGAGGTGATTATTCCAACTGTATAAAGCGATGGTCAGGACACATCTTGAGTACTGCATACAGGTCTGGTGGCCTCATTTTAGGAAGAATGTAGAGCTGCTGGAAAGGGTACAGAGAAGGGTAACGAGATTGGTGAGGGGGAACAAAGGGCATGCTCTTACCAAGAGAGGCTTCAGTTCTACAAATTGCAACGTCTGGAGACTACACTTGAGACGTAATCTGATTGAGGAGTTTAAAGCTTTAAATGGCTTGAGCAAACTCATTGCTGATGGGATTATTACTCTTGCTCAGACTATGCACATGAGGGTACATAAATTCAAAACGAGGAAGACTGATTGCAGAATACTTGTACGGAAGTTGAACTTCAGCCAACGGGTGCTTGATTGCTGGAACAAGCTTCGCCCGTTGTTGTGGAAGTGGATAGTTTGAATAAATTCAAGGAACAACGAGATAAACTATTGGAGGGGATGGATGGGTGAAATGGGATATATATATACTCTATATATATATATATATATATATATATATATATATATATATATATATTTATTTATTTATTTTTTTTTTTTTTTTTGGCTGATGCTGTATAAACTTGCTTTCTTACATCATCTGCCACTACTAAAACTAAAAACACTGTTCTGGGCACTTCATTCTTATATCCGCTCGGTGGATGCGCGTAATTGGTTCACTGCCCTGTGTGTGTGTGTAATGAAAATAGTGACATTTATTTCCATTAACAGCATAATGACTCATACTGGACAATAACTGAAAAGAATACAAAGAATTTTGTAGAATAAAGTCTTGCGAATGGTTGATTACCATACAGAATTTAAGATCAGCAAAGGCGAGGTAATAACGTTCGAGCTTCTTAATACAGAAAAGATTGCATGTAAAAAAAAAAAAAAAAATTACTAGCCTTGTGGTACACCAGATCTTAAAGAAAATGAATTCGAAAGCATATCATTAAGTTTTGATTTTGTATTGACAATAGAGAATTATTATAGTATCCAAGAGAGAATCCGGTTTCGAATGCCGTATAAAGGCACTTTAATTATGAAGCCATGAGTAACAAATGAGTTCAAAGGATCCGTGTAGACAAAGTCAGCTCTTCCACCGCTGTCTAATACTTTAGTGATAAACTGCAACGAACGGGAAGATTAGAGGTGGTGGAATTACCAAGGTGTTTGTTCAGTGGCAATCAGAGAATTAAAGAAAATATGTTTCATGTAAAGGGCTGTATCGAGAATTTTAACAGCCCAGTTAATTATGGTAATGGGTTGGTAGCTGGTCAAGAGATTATTTTTAATGTGGGAATTTTAATATTCCCCAAATTAAAAAAAATAATGTGGGAATTAAAATATTAAACCAGATAACAACAGAGAACCATAAACGTTGGCAGGGGGTACGAGCACTGAAAAGTTTCAACAAGAAGGAACAGCAACGGCTGTTTTGTTTAAAAAAAAAACAATGTGGAGTACCATCTTTCACTTTTCGCATAACCTTTCGTTAGATGCCCAGAAGCAGCCGTAAGATCGAATGGTTAAGACCACATTTCTAAAGGTGTCCTTGTGCCAGTAATTAATATTAGATATGTCTATACCGACATCTCTAATAACATTAACTGGAAACGTTAAAGATGTCAAAGAAATTTATGAACACCTTAACAAGATCTTTAGGTTCATAACCAGGACTATCAAAGAACTCAGGGAAACCAATAAAGTAGTTTTCTAAGCACGAAGAAAATTATTCGAGAAGAAATGTGTATCGGCATGCTCCTTCGGGCTTATTCTGACAGAGGCAATATTACTAGTGATACTGTTGAAGCAATTTTTAGAATCATACGCAATTCAATGTTGTCAGATTTTACTTGTCCTGTTTTTTACACCTGTTACGCACTTGTTTCTGCCTTTGAGCAAGGGTTTACAGATGTTCATTACACTCAGGGAAGGAATCTACTGCTTGTCACGTTCCTCCGAAAGTAAACCTTGTTTTAGAGGAATATGACAACAATATCCGTTACATGCTCTAGAGTTTATTGATAACAGTATTGTGCGAGCAATATCACATGATGTTGCCTCCACATATAATATTCATCAGAAGGTATTTTCTATTTTCATTTTTGAACATACAGTAGTAGTATTTCGGGTACCATTTGCCACAAAAGAAAAGTTTTTCCTATAGGCATTTAATGCGGCAGTTCTCGCACATATCTACTTTTGCGTAACGACTTATGTCACGTTTTCTCACGTTCACAAACGTCATGTATGATCACTGAAGAACAGGTATCAGCAGTACAGCTGGGATTAATGGTACTATTAGTATTAGTCATGTGAGTCAAGGAAGCTCTGGGCTTTTGCTACGCCGCCCACAAGTAAAAAATTATAAAACAATAAATAATGGTAATAATACACCACCTATTTAACTTCCTCCTCACATAGGTATCTATGCAGCTGGTCTGCGCGGGTAGCACAATAGTATCGTCACCATCCTCCCCACCGGATGGAAAAGGCCCAGTTCGAATCCGGCCGATGACGTGAGGAATTTTAATGGGCTTTTTTTTTTTCACTCCGTGGCTGAGTTAGTCGGTCTCAGGAGTAGATAGCAAGGTTCTCCCCCCGGAACCCGGGGTTTTTCGTCCAGAAAAACAGGCAAATCGACCAGAGAGAGCACGCGCAATTTACAAACAAAATACATGTGGGTAGATATAATCAATTACGGGTGACCCTAATAAATAATTTGTTAATTTGTATCTATCCAACTGAGCTATGAATTTCCTCAAGCTGTCGGCCTCAGCCACACATAGAGGCAACTTATAAAAATTAACAACTCGTCGGCTAAAAGAAACCTTTGTGAAATCAATCTAAACCTCTACCCACGTAATTTGAATTTATGGTGCCTGGTTCAGGAGTCATTTATAAAAGTGAAAATTTTACATCTAAGAGCCTTATACACCTCAATCAAATCTTCTCGAAGACGTCTACTTCCCAAGCTCTGCTGCCCACATATTCCAAGTCTTTTCTCATATGGGCGCCCTTTTTCCGATCTCTCCAGGCGCGCTGCCTGTCTTTCGATCTTTCAAGAAGCTTGTATTTTTATAGGTGCTGTCTCCATACCTGAACACAGTATTCCAAGGTTAGTCTGACTATTACCTTATACAGTGGTATTATGATCTCCCTATCTTTACAAGCAAATGTTCAAAAAAATCATCGATAGGCATCATGGTCCCTCCATGCCGCCTGTTTGCATTGCATGGTGAAGTTCACGTCCGATCCTATTACGACTCCAAAATCTCTTTCTTCCTCTTCTGATTTCGTTCAACCACATCAAGTGTATTAAGTTACTGTAGGGTTGCTATTTCTCAAGCGTAAGACCTTGCATTTTGTTCCATTAAAAGATAACTGCCACTTTTTTGACCATCTCTGAAGTCTATCGAAGTAGTAATGAAGAAAATGCTTGCAGCTGATCATTAAATACTCTCCCGATCATATCATTTGCAAATTTTGATATTATGCCTTCTGTATCTGTCGATGTCATTTGATAAAATCAAAAACAAAAGGACCCCAGTACCGATCATTGGGATACCTCACTTCTTATGCAAGCTCAATCTGAAGAATAGCCATTAATCACAACCCTCTGCTTCCTGCCCTGCAATTCACCTAAGGATTTTCTCTGTGATTCCAACGTGTTTCATCTCATAGAGTAACCTCTCATGCAACATGGACTGAGTCAACGCTGAAATCTGAGTAAAGAATATCGAAATTATTTCCTACAATCAACTCATGAGGGACTCTGTCAAAATAATCAAGTTGGTTAAACATGATTTTTCCTTAACTTTATCATTACATTTTTTCCTGTAATGCACTATTTATCACTGCCTCCATGATTTTCCCTACCACTGAACGATCACTAATTAACCTACTTCACTCTTAGAGCTACCTTTACGTATTGGCGTTATATCGGACGTTCTTAAAACCAAAGGAATAACTCCCGAGTCTAGTGGCGAACTCTTAATTAACTTCAGTGGGTCACTATACTCTCTTTCCACCTCCCTCAATATTACTGAGCATATGCCATCATTCGCCTTAAGTCGAGAAAGTTTTTATAATGAATAAATAATCTTATGACATTTCAATATCGCTAATTTCATACTTTCCACCTTCACTCGCTCAGTTTCTTCTCATCATAAAGGGTAGATATCGTCGATAGGCATCGTGGGCCCACCTTGCCGCCTGTTTGCATCGCTCTTTAAGGTTCACGTCTAATCACTTTTGTAAACATCGGCGCAAAGTACCTGTTCAATTCATCTGCAACATCAGCAGGGTTATTTGTAACTTTCCCGCATTCATTATGAAAGGGTCGATCTAATCGCTCTTTTCTTTTTAATATTCATGTACGAGAAAAACTCCTTTTCCCCGTTTTTTGCTCTCGTAGCCAGTGATTTCTTACCATGTCTTTGCCAACTTAACTTTTCTGTAGTATTATTATAAATCAATTTGTAGCTATTATAGGCTTCAGTATCTTTAATCGTTCTTATCTTTTTCTGCTCTATTTGAGCTGTTTGGAGTAGCACTGAAAATAACTCAGGCCATTATGTTTCGCTGAATTATGTCTGTAAGCTGCATGTTTCTAGGATGAAAAAAGGTGACGGGGACTTTACCACATAGCCTGATCCAACATAACTCAGCTTCGACTGAAAAAGACTCAGTAAGTTCTTTCCAAAAGAGGCTGAAGCGAAAACCTCCAACCCAACCAACCCAGAAATGGCGAGTAATAAATTAATTGAGCTTCAGAGAGGACCCAAACAGCGCAGCAGTTAATATTTATATCAGCACGTTTGACTATCATTTGAAGTACTGAGTAAGCCATCAGTGTTACTTCTTTTATTATTCTTTTCCATACTGAAATATCGCACTCGCTAATCTTAATCTTTTTTTTTTGGGGGGGGGGGGTTAGAATTCCATTAACTGCATTTATTTTATTTTATTGTTACTATTTAGCTAATGCAATTTAAAGTTAGAATCTTTATTTGTCTTACCAAATATAAATACAGGAGTACATTTGTATGAGACAAATTCATATATAACATAAATGAAATATAAAAGAATAGCTAAAATACACTGAGTGATCTCTGAATTATGACCACCCTACGAAAACTGAATGCGATCTGTTGGTCACGTGAGGTGCAAGAGTGCGCAGTTAGTCGAGCTATGTAGCATAGATTAGGTGTCAGTGGTTCAGTAGGTAGTAAAATTCCGATCGTGATGGATAAAAGGAAGGATTTATCAGACTTTGATAAAAGACAGATTGTGGGTGCTCCACGAGCTGGTGCCTCGATTTCCCAAACGGCTGAACTAGCGGGGTTTTCGAGAGCCGCCGTTGTCGAAGTGTACCAGGACTGGCTTCAAAATGGTCGAACAACGACCCGACGGCAAAACTGCAAAGGTTTTTTTTTTTTTTTTTTGTAGTTGTTGGCGCATCGGCTTCTGTGGCCATAATGCACCTCCCAAGGTTTTTGCAGTACTTTGATCCAAGCCCGAGGCGGGATTCGAACCCGCGATCTTTGGGTTGCCAGGCAGGCACTTTACCCACTCGGCTAGCCCGGTCGGCCCTGCAAAGGTCAGCCGAAAGGTTGATGTTAGAGGTGAGCGCCGGGTCCAACGACTTGTACAGGTGAACAGGCGCAGCACTGTTCAAGAGTTCACTACCCAATACAACATGGGCCAACCGGGAACAATATCTGGCATGTCGCACGCTCCCACGTATGGGCTATACCAGCAGACGACGACCCATACGGAATCCTCTCCTAACCAAGGTTCATCTGCGTAAAAGACTCGCCTTTGATACCATCATGCATGGTATCAAAAGTGCAGGCCGGTGGAGGCGATTGTATGGTGTGGGGCATGTTTCACTGGCAGGAACTTGGACCCCTAGTGCATGTGGAACAACGTATCAGTGGTCTCCGCTATGGTCAACTGCTTGCTAACTGTGTACACCCCGCTGTTACACTTTTTCCGAATGGCGATGGTATCTTCCAATATGACAATGCGCCGAGCCATCGGACACTTGTTGTAGGAATGGTTTGAGGAACACAGTTCTGGCTTCCAGCATATCGATTGGCCTCCGAACTCCACCAATAATCAATCCCATAGAGCACTTGTGAGACACTATGGAAAGGCATATCAGGCGTCTGGATACACCAATCACCTCCATAGCTGACAGCTTGGTTTGCCATACCTCCCGAACGCTTCTGACATCTTGTTGAATCAATGCCACGTCGGATAGCTACTGTACTGAGGGCAAAAGGAGGACCCTCGAAGTATTAGGTAAGTGGTCATAATTCAGTGATCACTCAGTTCATTCAGTGATGTGTATAACAGAATAGCCAAATTATAACACAATAGCTAAAATATAACAGAAAAGCTAAAATATAAAATGAAAGTCTCATCACTACATTTCTGTCTAGAGTCCTGTCAGTTGTAGTAAAAAGTTCAGCTTGACATGACATCTACCGAAATAACCTATGGGAGATATACACTTGTTCAAATAATTACACACAATTGCGTACATAGTTGTTGACAGAAATACAGAAAACTGCTAGGCAACAGCAGCCTCAGCGATCCTCACCGCAGTTTGTCTTCTATAGTTCTGATCTTTTACAAGCTTATCAAAGCTTGTAAAAGATGTGAATTGACTGCAACGCTTTGGCTGGTAAGAACCTGTCGGGCCTCTTCAGTCTGTTGGCTATCATCCTCAGGGGTGCCACTCACATAGCTGCCAGAAGCAAGGTGAAGAGATCACGTCAGTCATCATCTTTATTGGGGGTAATCGTTTCTAGGCAATGATGTCTTGTAATCGCTGTATTTTAAGCTGTTCAGCAAGCTGCGTGGTCTTTAACTGAAGGTGTTTATTGTTGGCCCACTTCAGCTGCCAGAATTCAGTTGCATATGCTCTCCTAATGTGGGTATGGGTGGCTGACGCCCACAATTCAGCACCATACAATATGCCGAATAAACTGTGGTTCTTATGTTGTGCAGTTGTTGTAGTTTGCTTCACATGCAAGAGGTGCTGTCTGGTTGTCCAACGTAAGAAGTTCATTCTATTCACAAGAATGTCAATATGCGACGTGAACGTAAGTCTAGTGTCAAATATTATCCCGAAATATCTTTGAGTTTTGATAATTGGAATAGTTATGCCATTTCCCGCACCGCACTACCAGATAAGAGAGAGAGATCACCTGTTCACGACATTGTATTCTGAGGAGGGAGTATTAACGTAACTTAACAGTTTGGTTGTCATTTACTTCGGCGTCAGCAGCGCTAATAGAAAAGTGTGAGAAATTTTCTCTCTGAATAGCAGAGAGAGAATTTTATTAGCAAAGGTCTTCTCTGGCTTTACGACATTCTCTTTCTCCCAACATCCAATAGAATATATGAGACATTACGTCTACCCTGCTTCCTGACAATGGGGATAGTACGGCGAGCGTAACCCTAGAGTCAAGAGTATTTCACGTTTTTAATGGGCACTTTGAAGTACCGATTACATCTCATTCAGATGCCATTAAAGAGGCGCCAACATGTAAAGAGAAGATACCCGGATGTCACTTATACCGAAGGTGACTTTTACTGCATCCACTACGTCTAGCTAGACCGAACAGAATAAAGCTTTTAGAATACCAGCCCAACCGTTTCTTGACAAAGATGATTCACGAACGGGAACGATCAATAAATACTATTTAAAAGCAAGAAACAACTGCAGCGTACAGATTACTACAAAGTGGAAAGGAAGAATACAACTTGAGAGCAAATCCTGAACACGATCAGTGCAGCCCCCCATACGAGAACTAAACGTGTGTAAGAAAGAAAGAAACGAGTAGTTATGCTCTGAAATAACTCAATTATTCAGGGGAAAAAATGCTGTCGAAGAATAACGGAAGAAAGCACATGCGTTCGGCATTCATAACATGAAATGGATTTCAAAATAGCTCAGTAATTTAATGTTCTGTGAACAAAAACGCAACCGAATCTCTCTTTCAGTCACACTAGGATAATGTAGCTATTTCAAAGTTTCACAAAATTCGGAGTGGTCTTTTTATGCAATTTCACTGAAGGAAGGAACCGGTTAGTAAAATTTCATAAACCGTTTCAATACAATATATCGGAGTGAAATGTTTGAAAATTCTGTTCGTCTTTTAAACCGTTTTACTAGAAATGTAATACAGTAAACTCTGCAAAATGCGGCACTTCATAATCCGGAATACTTTAAAATCCGGAGAAATTAAGAAAGCAATCCGACACTTGCATCAACGATCGTATTTGTCTTTAAAAATCGATGCAAGAAAGAGTGAAATTTCTATATTTAAAATATGCTTGCCGGACTATCTTGTCCTTTAAACAGTTTTTGCGGCCAGCAATATTTAAACTGCAAAGATAATGCAATGGTCTTATTTCTCACAATAAAACAAACCTGCCTTTGCTAAGAACTACCTGGTATTGCACTACCAGGGTAGCTCACTTTTATTATAGCGCAGCAGCTAACAATGGGCTTTGCTTTACTTTATACGAGAGCTCGATCTCGCAATGTGCGAATATACATCCACGCCCCTTACCCCAGGACTACAGTCAGCCCTCTGCGCAATATAATCCGAATGTAATACCATAACATTTAAGCTAAGACGCATACAAAGCAGGTGGGTTATAAAACTGCGCACGAACAGCGCAACTCATTTCTAATTCAACTCAGTATAGAGGGCCAGGTGCCAAGTGATTTTGTAATAAAGTGTCTTTGCCAGTGAATTTACGTGCGCTCTCTTCGAAAAAAAAAAAAAAAATAATAATAATAATAATAAAAATGAAGTAGTTTCCTCATTTACAGCATTACACTAGTAGTCAATTACATAATTCTCAGTAAGTAAATCACTTTACTAGACCAGGAGGAAAAGTAACCTCCTTTCTTTCTTTCTTTCTTCTTTTTGTTTTTATTTTATTATTATTAACCCACTACCGCTTGGTAGTGGGTTGATAATAAAGCTGAATTGTTGGAACTATCTCCTCTTCCCATCCCGCTGTATACAATGTTGTCAATCACGAGGATATCCAAAGTGAATAAAATTGATGACTAAAGGTTATAGTACCACCTTGGTACTATAACCTTGGTTATAGTACCTTGGTTATAGTATAACCTTGGTTATAGTACCACCTTGGTACTATAACCCTTAGTTATAGGTTATAGTACCTCCTTGCTTATTTCAAGTATCGAAGGCATACTCCAACCCAAGACGGCGTTTCCGATACGAGAGTGGGACTAATGACCAAATCACCGATACGTACAAAATGACAGGAACGCCGCAAACGCATTCACTTTCGTGGGCTCTACACAATAAGAGGTACTTGAGGTTTGTACATAATGCTAACTCACTGTTTTGGTATTATTCGCAAGATGTAGACATGTATTGTACCTTGCGTAGGGCGACTCTTGAACGTTAGTTCAACTACGCTATGGTACTCCGTGATGACAAGAACTCTCAAAAATGGCCAGTAATGAGTGGCTCCGCCATCGCTGCCTTCGCGAGCAGCACAATAGATACGACCACAGTCCGCCACATCGACCAGTAAAGGCCCGTGCCCGAACCCCTTGAACTAGTTGTTCTCAGGAGAGGATTGCACGGCTTCTTCCTCCAGAAACCCGAGATTTAGGAAGAAAAAACTTCCTTCCTTTGCTTTTCCTGAAGCCCCAGCCAATCAAATCGACCACAGCATATACCCAGCCCAAATACACAATATACTGACTTCACACAGCCTTAGTTACGTTGGCTCTTAACACATATTTACTCCTTACCCTACCATCGGTTTTGCAACAGAAGTTTTGTGCACGTTGGTTGTTTTTCCATTTGTCTGGAAACCCCACTTGATGCGCAGTTTTAGAGATGGACAACCCATCGATCCCTTGCATCAACAATGATGCTTCGTTGAAAGATCGTAATATCTCAAACTCTTCCAATGCTCATCACATATAATGTAACATACTGTATTAGCTTTATCCACACCCAGGGCCGCCGCGTACAGGTGTTCAGGGTGTGCCCCGCACACGGGCGGCTCATCAAGGCATTTGGGTTCGATTAGTTGAATATTAAAAAAAAAAAAAAAATATATATATATATATATATATATATATATATATATATATATATATAACCTATATTATTATTATTTTATTTTTATTTTTTTCACAGAAAGGCTCAAATTCTGTAACGGTACCCCTCGTGTTACGCTACGTGACGGACATGAATTGAGAAAAACAGTTGTAATTAGAAGGAAAAAGTCAAAATAAATTATTTGATATACTCGAAACCCTGTTTTTTGCTACTATTGTAGGCTATTTGATAATCAAAAATCACAGTTTAGCAGTGAATATGGCTTTAATGATTGGCAACATTTATCACATATACTAAGAATACATGAGAGAAGTGCCTTCCATATTAAAAATAGTACAAAGTATTGCGAACTCAAACTGTCTAAGTAATAAATGTACGAACAGAGACTGTACGACACCGAGAAAAAAAATATTGGCAATCAGTTATTAAACGTTAAATATACATAATACAGTATTTATCGGGGCAGTGTATTGCTTTTAGAGGTTCTTCCAAAAATTTATATGATAAGGACAATGGTAACTTTCTAAAATTAGTAGAAACCGTTGCTAAATTTGATTCGATAATGTCGGAACATTTACGTCGCATTCAAACATTCCCAAAAAAAAGAATATTGCACATTATTTAGGATATATGCTCCGTAGCCGAGTGGTCAGGAGCGGGACTGCAATAGCTCAAGCTCTTTGAGTAGACCGGGGTTCAAGCCCCTGACTGCTGAATACGGTCGATCTGACAACCCGCAGTGGACCAGCGTGGCAGATTATGGTCCACTTCCCTCAGCATGAATTCTTCAGGCGGCTTCCATCCTGCAGTGGGTTGATAATGGCTTTATATGAAGGAAGAATGAAGGAATTCATACAATTTCCGAAAGTATAAAACAAAATATTTTAGATATGGTTAAAAACGCAAAATATTATTATTTAATTCTTGATACAGCTCCGGATAGATGCCTAACAGAACAATTAACACTATCAGGTTTGTGTATCTTAATAAAAATAAAAACATTGCAGAAATTCACGAACATTTTTTGGGATTTTGCTCTGTCAACAATACCACTGGCCAGGGATTATACATATTTATTTAAAATCATTTAAATTCATTAAATCTTAACATTTCGGATTTACGCAGTAAAGGCGCAAATATGCGCGGTACACAATAACGGGCTCCAACAAAAAATTATTTAAGCAAATTCTCGAGCCTTCTTTGTACCATGTTCTGCTCACTCTTTACTTTTAGTAGTCAATGATGCAGCGAAAATTTCGTTTCAGATAGCTGATTTTTTTGGCGTTATACAGGAATTATACAATTATTTTTCCTCATCTACTAAGTATTGGGCTATATTAAATCCCACGTTCAAAATTTAAGCCTAAAATCTATCAAATACAAGATGGGAAAGTCGAAAAATAGAAGCAATAAAGCCTCTTAAAATTAACATTTTGGAAATTTATCAGGTCCTCTTGGATATAACTAAAGATATCAATTCAAGAGCTCAGGCTAATAATCTTATTTCAAAAATAACTTCATTTAGATTTCTTTGCTCAATCATTATTTGGCATGATATTTTAAGCCAAATTAATGTCATCAGTAATATGATGCAGAACCCGTCATTTAACATAGAAACAGTTACTGAACATGTTGAACATCTTGTAAATCATTTAAAAGATTATAGACCAGACCAGAAATTTGAAAATGTTATTAATTCTGCAACACAAACAGCGAATATTTTTGATATTGATCCTGTTTTTCCCAGGTTCTAAAAAGACCAAAGGAAAAAATTGTTTGAATGTGAAGCAAGGGATGAACCTATAAAAAATGCCAAAGATAATTTTAAAATAGACTTTTTTTTCTTGATACTTGACACTACTCTGTCATCTCTTACTGAAAGCTTTATGCTGTAGAAAGATAATAATGAAGTGTTTAAAATTGTCCATAATATCAACGCGTTAAAAGAATGGAAGAAAGAAGATATATTAAAAGATTGCATATATTAAAAGATTGCGTCGCTTAATGTCATGTGCAAATGCACATGACATTAAGCGACGACAAAAAATCGAATGGTCGTGATATTGCCGGCATAACTCTTTTTGAGGAAATCAAATCGTTACAATGTTTTATAAAAAAGGAAATGTCTCCTCGCGATTTATTAAATTTTATATACGAGAACAATTTACAGGATGCGTTTCCGAATATTTCAGTAGTCCTAAGACTTTCTAACACTACCAATGTCGGTTGCT